>NC_056746.1:1053832550-1053970050 GCF_019279795.1 Protopterus annectens | reverse complement strand
TGTCTACCCACAGCCTGCCTTCCCTAACTCCTATTTACAAGTCCCATCCTGCTACAAGTAATAGGAATTATAATAATATCTGAGAGAGATGAACTTTTGTCCTGACTGTTGGTTGTATATATTGTGTGATATGCAAAACTGTATAAGTTTAAGTATAGATCTCTGAATTGTGTATCAGTTTATTTCTCTGCTAAACGTTTTATACTTTACTTTCTTGTATATAACTTTTTATATTTTACTTGACTGTAAATAACTATTTCATAAATTTTTGGAGCTTTTCTCCCCAGGCCTCCACTAAAAATGGACATGAATCCAGTTGGACTATCCCGGTCAATAAATGTAAAATAAAAAAATAAATAAAAAGCTAATGATTGTTTATTTGTGTAAAGAAACCTAGTGTTATCTAAAAGATTTGCAAAAAGGAAATGAATTTGAGACATCTTAATTTTCCCCATGGTGTAAATAAAATTATATTTGATATAAACAGATGGTGTTAAAGTGGATTCATTAATCAGATCTGTGACTGAATTGTAGCACTCCTATGTTTCTGTAGTTGTATTAGTCTCCCATTTAACTGATAAGGATAACCACAGTGGCAGACCCATGCATCAGAAATGACATACTTGGTAAACACGGGAGGTTGTTTTTCATAACATCAGACAAAGACAGACATAAATAATTGTAATTTATTTGAACTCTTGTAAGTTCATAGTAAGTGGAAAGTGTGTAGTTGCCTGATATGGGTTTACTTCATGTTATCGTAAGCTGACAATATCGAGTCTGATATTATCGACAACAATATCGAAAGTGAAGAACATCGTGCAAGTAAACGGAAATCTACCTCAATGTAGTGCGGTCTCTGAGTTGGTATATTTAAGTAGGGGTGTGTAGGGGGTGCAGGGGGGCTTGCCCCCCTGCCTACGTCATTTAGTTTTTTATTTATTTATTTATTTTTTTTACGTTATTCAATGTTTTACTTAATCAATCAATAAAGTTTGATCTTTATTGCTTCGATTAAGTAAACTTTTGATAACGTGATATAGACACCCTGATATGATTAATTATATCAAAAACATAAATATATATATATATATATTAATTCAGTCAAACATATGATAGATCATATGCTTCTAGATCAGTTACTTTGAAAGTATACTTAGATGGGTTAATTAATTAGCACTTGCTGAGAAATCCACTGGGAGCTACCTCCAAACAAATGTCCTCCATATTCTTCTTACTTTTGGAAATCCAAACAAAAGTGGAAAACAGTAATTTTTTTATAAAGAAGATCCAATGTGCTACTAACTCAGTTTTTAAGAAAATTTATTCTCATTGACAATTAATTGTGCCATGATTATTGTTTTTTTTTTTTGCATTTTATTAAATACACAAAAAACTGCATTCTGTTGATCATATAAGATGTTAAGTATATTCCAATCTTAAAAATCAGTTTCTATACTGGAGTATACCCAAAGAGAGGTGATTGAACTGATTTTGACAAAAGGATCTTAGTCTTATTTGTGTTTGCTTTATAGCTTGCATTGTGTTGTATTTTATGTTTAAGCAGAAAGTATTGTTCAACAACTGAGATACCTTTGAAATAGGGAAAAGAAGGTTTGTTTGATTTATAGTTATGAGGGATACTGGATTACTGCTTCCCTGATTACTTTAAAGACAAGTCCTAGGTCTCCTCTGGGGATCCTATAAGAAACATAAAAGAAGGGTGGTGCTTCTAGTCTTTTCTGGTAGCTTAGGGATTTTAAGTCTATGATCTTCTTTGTTAGGAACTGGGGCAGCCATGGTGGTGCTGCAGTTAGCGTTGTTGCCTCACAGCAAGAGGTTCTCTGATTCATTTCTTGGTTGGGGTGCCTTCTGTGTGGAATCTGCATGTCCTGCCTGTGGTGATGTCTGTTTACTCCATGTGCTCTGCTTTCTTCCCACATTCCAAAGGCATGCAGGAGATGGATTGAACACTCTAAGTTGACTGTGGGTGTGAGTGAGTGGTATGGATGAACTACTGAGGTAAAACCACCCTGACCCCATATGCAAAATGGGAAAAGGGGTTGAGGATGGATGGATGGATGTATCTTCTTTGTTAGGAACCACTGGAGTCTTTCTAATTGTTTGATATATCTGGTGAGGTACATCACATAGGGTCTGTAATATTCTATAACTGGTCTGATCAGTGCTGAAAACAAGGAGTCAATAACCTCTCTTGATCTTGATGGATCAGCTGTGCCATGTAGAAGGATTCCCTGACAACCTGATTATGTTTGTTAGCATATAACTATGTAACCAAATTTAGGTTAATTTAATAAGGAAGTAACATAAGGATGGAATTAAACATAATAGGAAAGTAGTAAACAAACCTAAAGATTTACACATTAAAGCATCCAGAAATACACACACACACACACACACACACACACACACACACACACACACACACACACACACACACACACACACACACACACACACACACACAAAGTCATATCTAGAAGCTATACAATTTCCTTTTTATACAGTTCAAATGATTCTCAGAAATCTTTTCTAGTTGTGTCACCCTCAGAGAAAAATGATGCAACAGTCAAAATCCAAATTCTACTAGCCTACTGACTCATCCAAGAAGTCCCACCAAACCAGATAGGATCCAGGGTCTATTCCAGATTCTTTTTGGTTCAAAAGAAGAACAAGGACCTCAGACTAGTTCTAAATCTCATCAAATTGAACTGCTTTGTCAAAAAGACCAAGTTGCAGATGGTCCCAGTGGAGTCCATTCTATCACTCCTGAGGAAGGATTACTGAATGTGCTCAATGGATCTGAAGGATGCCTACCATCACATAAAGATAGCAGGGCATTCTAGGAGATTCCTGCACTTTCAACAGGAGCCAATCATTACTGGTTCCTAGTAATGTGCTTTGATCTCACCACGGTTCCCAGGGTGCTCACCAAATGCATGGTTGTAGTAGCACCCTGGCTTAGACTGCAGAAATCCCAGGTGTTCCCATACCTGTGCAAATAGCTCCTCACCATTTCCATGAAAGCATTTGTCATTAAGACATGAGACTGCTTACTCTGGTAGTACTTAGACATGACAGTGAATCATGAAAAGTTCAGCCTGGAAGTAGTACAAGTGTTGGAATTTATAAACTGCCATTTAGATAGGTCCCCCAGATAGCCAAACTCTTTTTATCCAGGACAACTTCCCTTTGACAGCAGGTGTCCCACATTCTTCAGGGTTCCTAATCCCCTGGTGACTGCTATTCTATGGCTCCTTTGGCATATGGTCCCTAAATCAGAAAGTAGCAGCTCAGATTTTCAGTCACTGGGGCACACCCTTCTGCAATATTATGTATCCCCATCCAACATGAAATGCAGCAGTTCTTATGCCCTGATCCTTGGGATGCTCTCATGTATGTTTGACCTCTGTGTCTCCAGTAGGCAACCCTCCATTGATGCTGTATCCAGTCCTGGATCTGATCTCCCATCCATCATAGATGCCTCTGCCCAATCACTGCTCCCTCTTATTGTATGGTTTCTCCATTTCCATTGATGGCCAGGAATCCAAAGCTTTCTGACAAAGTTATCTATATTCTTTCATTATCCTAGAAGCCCTCTGCTAGGAAGCTATATGCTACTGAGTGGAAAAGGTTCTTCCTAGATTCATTTTTGGCCCCTTTGGATGCTATCCTCGACTTTTTGGCTAGTCTTTTTCATTCTAGTTTGAGTTATTGTACGATTAAGGTGGAAGGATCTACTTTCATCTGTTGTAAAGAGCTAAATATAAGGAGCTGGGTAGAAGGACATGCTTTTCCAACTACGGAGTTAAATGTTGGCACCTTTCCCTGCATACCTCCAGGATGTAGATGCTGTGACTTTATAAGTAAGAAAAATAGGTTTTGTTGTCTAAACTCCAACAAGAGGTATTATAGCATAGCAAAAGATCACTGAAAAAGCAAGTTTGTAGTTTACTGGGCCAGCTGCACAGCATGTAGAGCATTTTATATAGGCAAGACTATCAGTGCCCTAAAGGTAAGAGTCACTAAACACTTATCAGACATCCGACTAAAACATCTTAAATGTCTACTAACCAGACATGCTCTAAGCTGCAGAAACTTTGAGAAATTTGTTTTCCACATAGTAGAGAAAGAAACAACTAGCACACTTGAAGGACACAAAAGAGCTATACTTGAGAAAAAGGAACTAAAGTGGCAAATTCACCTAAAAGCTAACTGCTGCCCAGGACTGAAGACAAACTACTCCATCTTATCTGTACTTCACCTTAGAAAACTGGACCATAATGGTCTTTACTAACAGTAAAACCCTACATATTTTTTATAGTCCTTCATTGTTTTGATAAGCACTATATTCACATTGGTTGACTACTTACTACAAGACCATACAGGAAAAAATTAGGGAAGTTAACACCATGGGCTTAGAAGCACTTTTAATTTACATGTAGCTCTGCTTTGTAAAACAGAGTTCTCTCATTTCAAATTCCATTCCATTTATCAGGAATATTATTACTGGTAAGAACAAGTGTTAAAACTTTCCTACATTAAGTTAAAAAAGATTTTATTACTGGTTTACATACAATTATTGCTTAATGTTAGTAATAACTCTTGATTTTTTTCTTCTGGTATCATAATCAAGTTTATCATGTACAGTGAAGCCTCACCTACTTATTGGCTAAAGTACTTTAAACTCCTGAGTTTATTATTTTGTTCATTTTCCTTACTTGCATCAGTTTCAGTAACAGCAGTAAACTGATGATGTTTCTCAAGGCCAAAATACAACTTTTACTTCATGTCAGCACACTCACCCTACAATAATCATATCTCTAAGTTTATGTAATAAACCTTCCTAGCCTCAGTGTATGTGGTCTGAAGCAATATTGCCTTCCTGCCCTGATTAGATTCACCACTGCTTATTTATTAGCCCTAGCTGCACACATTTAGTTTGTCTCTTTTCAGTAAAGATTCACACATTTGTAATATCCCTCCCGTCATAAACTCAGCTTGTGCTGGTTTATAATCTGTAATATTTGCACTAATTTATTATGGAAGACTATTGGCAGTGGACCTGTCTTTACATCATTCCTAACATTTCTTTGTACTGTATTAATCTATGAATTATTTTCTACTTGTTTCAATTATATATAGATTAATATCTTGCTTATACTTAATGATCAAGTAAATTCACTATACGACCAAGGACTAGACAGTCCACACAGTTGCATATTTTTCCAGGTTTCCTAGACATGTCTGCAAATGCTTGTTGCAACAGGCACTGGCATGAAACACACTTACCGGAGGCTCACCTCTGATTCCCATGGTGGGAACAATGCTTTGCCATTTTATAGGGATTACTACTGTGGCATCTAGGACTTATGACACTTTTACTGACAATCATATAATGTTCCTGTCTTGACAGCATGTAGATGGAATAAACTGAAACAGAAGACAGTAATTTCTTTCCTCGTTTAACCCTGTTTGGTTCTCTGTCATAGAACGCTGCACTTTACCTTAGACCTAACACAAACAGAACCCTTTGTTTTCTTTCTGAACATCCTTATAATCGATAAAGTTTATTCACCCTGTCATAGAAAGGGTGGTATGCTCCTGACATAAAGGGCACAAGTTAGATGCTCCTAGTCACATGTTCAGCCATTTTATCCTGACTAGCTGCAGGTGTGGTTACTACAGTACAGGATTTTAATTTGAGTGGTTATCACATATTTTAGTACCCTGACTAGCTGCAGGTGTGGTTACTACAGTACAGCATTTTAATTTGAGTGGTTATCACACATTTTTAGTACTTGTCTCATCTAAATATGGCAAATAGCATCTTCTTACCACATCACATATACAGTGATATACTAATGGTTATATATAGCCAGTGACAAGATTTGTATAACGTGTTTGTATCAATTAGGCAACAGCCACATAGTATAGGATTACAGCACATAAACTATAACCTGTTAGCTACTAATAAGTGTAGATATGCAGAACAGGTATGAAAGATGAGACTTATCCTATTGTAGCTTGAATGAACAGCCCGTGGCATAAATTTATGATCCCATCATGAATTAATTAACAATGATCTCTGTGTTAAAACAGATAAATACTGCATGTCATGCAAACTGGATTTAGATGTGATGAAGTTTAAGGGTGAAAGCACTCATCTATTTGTTTTTCAATAAAGAAGTTTTGATTTCTAAACAAGTTATAATTGCTTGATTATGCTGAAGTCTCAATTGAGCTTGTCTGCAGTGCATATTTATTTTTCCTGTCTTTTTAGGATTCTCAGCCAGCAGCTTTGTTGCTCACAAGTACCATTTTTCCCTGTGATCTCTCTTGATACATATATAAAGAGAGAGAGAGAGAGAAGAGAGAAATATGTGTGTGTGTGTGTGTGTGTGTGTGTGTGTGTGTGTGTGTGTGTGTGTGTGTGTGTGTGTGTGTGTGTGTGTGTGTGTGTGTGTGTGTGTGTTGTTTTATGGATGCATGTAGATGTGATGCTTTGCTGCAGATATCCCTGTAATGTTTCATACTGGTTGTTTAACATTATAAACAGGGTCTTTTCTTGACCTCTGTAATTCCTACACACACACACACACACACACACACACACACACACACACACACACACACACACACACATTTTGCCCATATGATACACATATGAATGCGATGGTGGGATGCATATCTGTTATGTTTGTGTGATAGTTGTGTTTGTGTCCTGTGACAGTACTGTGCTGTAGAATTAGTTTGCCTATCATATGTAGATGACACATGCAAAGCTTCTGTGTGTATGTTTACTGTAATGGGGTGATATGAACTTATTCGGCCTCAGTGTAGACTGTCCTGATTTACATGAGGTATCACATCTGGGATATTGTTCTATAGTGTTATGGCCCGGTTTTGCCAGCATCCCCATGAACTTAATGTACAGAGACATAACATAGTATATGGCATTGTAGAGCACTTGTTTGCAGCATATCAGGAATGGGTATATTGTGCATGTTCTATGCCTGGCGGTTATTCACTCATGGCAAACCTGTCCTCTGTCAAGCTTCTTGTGCCTAAACTAAGAAGCATCTCCTAACCTACAGTACAGTTTTGGTGATCACTTGACAGTCACACAACTATTTATCCTGAGAAATACAATACTGCTGATTGGATTCGAGGACAGATATTTGCCTTATTAATCCATGATGTGCAAATTCTAGCACAATCCACAGTATTACAAAGCATAACAGAGGTTTGTGTGGTATAACAATGCTGTCTTATGAGCATTGCTTGATGTATGTGCATTTCCTACCTGAAACTGATGTTACGCCGAACAAACTCTGTGTCCGTGCCACTCACTAGTTGCGGTATAATGATATAGTCTGCGCATAAAGCATCTTATTTGCATATTATTTGGCTTCCCATGCATCTTTTGGAATGTGACCTACATATATTCTATTTAGCACTAAAAAGGATGAAGATTATTAACAAGTGCAACTCAGATTTACTAATACGGGGTGGGGGATACTGTATTTAGATTCTTTTAATTATAATTTCACTAGAAAGAATACAGAAAACCAACAATATTGAGGAAATGAAATAACTGCAGAAGAACTGAATTTTAAAAAGTGTAGGGAATTAATGTACATTAAATAAAAGAGACATATCGTACACACTGTCTTTAGTAAATTGTGGCAGTAGAATGTTAAAAAGAAGGTAGTGAAAAAAAAATAACAGAAATGACTGGTTAATTTGAAGATAGATTTTAAGCAAGTGAAGGAGAAAATAATGCTTTCTGTAGTTATGAAAGAAACATGACTATGAGACTGAAATAATTTTATGCATCAAGATTGGAAAGGTATAAAATTCTGAAAAATAAGAAAAATATAGATCGTCTATAAGAGTCATGCTGATTTTTAAGAAAAAATATATGAAACAGAATAAGAGACATGGAAGAGGAAGTATTAGAGAGATAAAAATGTTTGAATTAAATGAAAGCAGTATGGCGACAAGGGCGCAGCAAGCAGATATATACTGTATAAAATGAAACGGGAAGAAAGGGGTATCTGGCCTGTTTTTAAATCAAAATAAGATGAAAGGAAGAGCATGTGGTTGTTTTAAGAGCTACAGAATATGGGCTACTTACAAGTAAAACAAATAGGAAAATATGGTGAGGAATTTATTAAAGATAAATGTAATAATGAACACAAAACATAAATATTTGCATTAGAATCATTGAGGTGTTGGATGAGGAAATATTTTACAAGAAAAAAAGTACTGAGGAAGGTAAGATTAGAAACTATTTGTCAGATTCCAAGACATTCAGGATAGTGTAGCAGAGAGCCTTAGCCATCCTACTTTGCTATCCTAAATCTGAATCCCCATCCCTGCCGTGACATCATCTTAGGGATGGGGTACTTCCAAAACACTTTTTTACAATGCTGTACAAGGTACTGCAAGGAAATCCCACTATATCAGTAGAGAGTAATGAGATTCTACAACATTCTCTGGTAGCGAATCTCTTTACCCATTCCTGGAATAACACAGTCCCTGTGCACCTGTAGGGTAACATACATACAATGAGCCTGTCTGCAGTACCAGAGTTAGCATGCAGGTAGAATTGCATGAATAGACAAGAGAATCCATGCATGACAGGTAGCACAACCGTCATGCATGTATTCTCACCATCCTCAGACCAGAATGGTCATGTGGATGCATTAGTCCACCAAGAAATATCATCTGTTATTAATAATTTTAACTATGCAAGCCATCCCCACTGAAAGTTGGGGGTTGCTCACATACTACCTTACCATGTATGCATAAGATCCCTTTGCCTCCCCCCCCAAACAGCTTCCCTGCAGTACATGAACAGCTCTGTGTGTAGTACCTGTCTGGTTTCCAACCATGTACTGCCTGCAATTCCATTTCTCTCTTTAAGTGTACCTGTTGTAACACAGAAACCACCCACTAACATCTATGCCCTACTACTATGGTTCAGGGTTGTACATTGGTGGTTCAATGTACAACTTAGAAATATTTCAGTGCTGTGAGTCTGGGTTCTCATTCTGAACTGGGCATAGGGCTCTAACAGTCCTCATTTACATATACTAACTGAGGTCTAAATGTTATGGAATCAGGTGTGGGTTACTTCTTGGTGTCTTATTCCTCACCGATTCACTTTTGGAATCCCAAACTGCACAAAGAATAGATGTACTGGCATTTTCCTACAGAAGCTTAGAAGACTACAGCTGAAGTACTTGGTGGAAGTCTATAATGAGTAGTATGGGACTGACAATAATGCATATAGGGCCAGTAAAACTGTGCTGGAAAAGAAAGAGTTACAGCAGGACTTGGGAAGCTAAGGCATTTTAATAATTTCTAACTATAAGCTTTTCAGATGAGATTAAATAAAACTGAAGGACAGATAGTAAATTATGAGCCATACAAGAGAACAAGGACAGAAACAGAAGTTTGTTTGTGGTTAAAAAATTGTAGAAAGTGTAAGGGCAAAAACAGCAGTATAATCTTGACTATGACTATAAATAAAGTCTTTGACTATATTTAAGCCAGAACCTTTCATGTTTTAAAAAGCATATTTTAGGAGGTATGCTAAAAACTGAACTAAAGACATCTATAATTAAGTCAGAGACAATAATAAAAATAAATGGTTATATAGAAGAAAATAAATGGAAAAGAAAGAAAGTGGAGTGGCCCATCAATTACATTATTTGCCTTTCATGAATTATATGTTAAGCAAGTCTGTTCATGAAAACTGTGTACAGTTGCATTCAAGCATAATATACAATGCAGTTTATATACAGTCAGGACATTAGTATTATTCAGAGATAGAAATCATTCTAATATCTGAATATGCTCACGAGACTCCTCTCTGAAATTATTGGTAATAATGGATCATGCACAGAGTGTGCAGATAACCTTTATTTATACCCTCAAACTCTTTCATGATTTTAGGTGAATGTCCTTATATAGTATACCTTATTCCACAAGATCAGTAAGTACATTTTTGGGATGGAATGATAAAGGAAGTTTATAAAGAAATAAAACTTTTTTCAAATGGGTTGTTAATTGAGCTCTATATTAATATTTTTGTTTGGGAATATTCTTAAAATTAATTTAGCAGAATGCATCAATAATAAAATATCCACATGGTCACTTCTTTGACTTACCTAGGGATATATTTCATGTTATCAGTCAAATATTTGTGTTGATCAGTCAGATTGTACCATAACAAAATAAAAGGAAAAAGAGAAAAGTATATACCGGTCATTTTTCACACTCTGCCTTACTGTGACATGGACTTAGTTGCTGTAATTCTACCTTAATAAGCAGATGCTTCCATCTGGAGGGTGTGTAGAACTGCACTGATGCCAAAGATCTAATGAAGTAAAACAATGAAAAAATTCTCAATACAATTACATTCCAAACAGCTAGGTAATACAGTATAGTAGAGTTGAACTACAATGCTATGACTGTCACCCACATTTTCTCCATGAGCAATTTTGTGAACTTTAAGCTTAGAGTATATTTAATACTGGCTGTATCTGCATAAATCTATTATGTACCAACTTTGACCACCTTCCAGCTAAAAAAATAAGACTTATGATAATGTATTATGTCAGATGTGATGCAATGCCTTTTTCTTATTATTTCCTGACAATCTTGTCTATGATGCCAATGTATCCTGGGCAGATTACTTATAGCACTTATAGCCAACTTTTATCAAGGGTCTTCTGATTGCTTTGCATGCTTGGGGGCCAGTTATGAAATATGTTCAGATTTTTTAAAGTGTTTTTCTGGTTGTAAACAGTGTTGATAGACATTGCAGCAGTATTATGCTATTTTTATATAGTGGCTCTGTCCACTTTACAAGCGTAACATTTCTGGCATCCCAGAGTACGTAGAGGTGATGATCATCATTCCAATTGACTCAGTGGCATTTTGGGTTATTGGTCAAGGTAACCCAGTACTGGCTAGCATTAAAAAGCTCAGATTCCCCTCCCCCTCTCTTCCTGTGACAGCTGATTGGCTTAGCTTATTCAGAGAGGGGAGCCTTCAGCTGTAAACAGAAATGACTGTTCAGTCTTTTTCTGCATCCAAAGAAGAAAGTCCTCTGACTCTTCATAGGATCTAGTGCTGCTTTTTGTGGCTTATTGCTCAGATAAGACCCATTTGGGGACCCCTTCATCTCATTTATAATTCTTTTTTTGATTTTTATGTTTATTTAATAAAATATTTATTTAAATATTTTATTTTGGTAAGTATTTACAGTAATTCCTGTTGGAATTTCCGCTTGTAAAAATGATAATTTGGCTTCTGTCTTTGACCATGTTTTGTTTTTACTGTTTCTGAGGAAACTTTCAGTATTTCTCTCAGAACTGCAATGTGCATGTGTGCTATTAGATACTAGGTGCTATTGCATGCAGACAGAATGTTGTTACTCTACTGTATTTTCATCTCTTGACAGGATATTGTATTTACTATATGTATGTTTTTAATATCAGATCATAGTTTTACCATGAATGAAATTATTTGAATGTACTGCTGAGATTTTAAAGTCTCTGGCAAGAAAATCTAGTTTAAATTGTTATTAAACGTTATTTTATGGCAGTTTAATGTGGTTAAATTGTATAGAGTTAATTTTAACACTGGCTGGCACATTGTTTGCTTTGGTGTTTGGACCTGGTGTACTAGAAATTCTTTAACTTCTGTCAGTAAGAATTCTGAACACATTTAAACTGTTTTTTGTGACAGTTTGGCAGAGTTATTTGTTTGGGGACATACTTGTTACTAGAACTTTTAAGTGCTTCTTATAATACATTATCCAGTGCTGCCAGTTTATTATTGTGGCTGTTTTTCTTTCCCCTGACTTGATGGATCCTAACTCTGGACCCCCCCATTAAATCCTGTTACCCTGAAAAAGGAAAAACAAAATAAAAATATGCATCAGCCTATGGTTAGTGTTTCTATCAGAGCCACTGGTCAGCCCAGGCACAACTTGTTTTTTGCCCCATCTCCCTTTAGTGCAGCTTTGCTGGCCACTATGGAACAGGTGTTAGACACATCCACCAGGGCTGTCCCAGTACCTGGCACATGTCTGGGAGAACAAAACCCTTTAGGTGCAGGAGTAGTCTGGGGTAAGAGACCATTTGCCAGGGATAATACTCAGTCCCCAGATATTTTATCTAGTGGTGAAGTTCACAAAAAAAAGAAACAGAAGCTTCATCATACAACTGATAATCAGATTATAGCTGTTTATAAAACTGATGTGGTTTCCTTGGCTAAGAATGTTCTCCAGATGGCTATTTCTGGTAGTTGTGTTCCCGTACATGGCTCTAAAACTAATTTGGCTAGAAACCTTTCTGTTCTTTCAAAGAATAATAAGAAATCTGATGAGGACAGTGGTGGATTTTCTAGTTGACACTGAGTCTAGTCACTCTGATCCTTTGGAAGGAGAGCCTAAGCTTAAGTCCAAGTGTTCACTTTTCCTCAGATGTTTGCTAGATTTAGTGATGTTTTTTGCTTGGGAGCAATCGGGAACTACTCCAGGTATAGGCAGGTTAACTGACCTTATAGAAAGCAAGATGTTCAATTATGTGACTATTCCCACTTCTCTTACCAGCTTTGGAAGATGTTTATAAAGCTGCCTATGTGACAGCAGTATCTATTAAAGCAGTTCCTAAAAAAGTCTCAGCAAAAATATAGGGTCTCCTTGGATATGACAAGTCTCTTTTTTCATTTGACTGTTGGCCCAGATGTGGTCTCTCCAGCTGCCTGCTCAAATAAAAAGTCCTAGATTTCATCTAATCCACCATCCCCCTGATAATGAGAGAAAATGGTTAGAGCTTCAGGGCAAAAAGGATGTCTCTTTCTAGTATACTAGCTTTTAGAATCTTAAATTATCAAGGCTATATGTGGAAATGTATTTTACAGTAAAAGTACAGTTTGGATGATTCTGCTGCATCCTTACCTGCAGAGCAAAAGTCT
The DNA here is from genome assembly GCF_019279795.1 of Protopterus annectens. Lineage (NCBI taxonomy): Eukaryota > Metazoa > Chordata > Ceratodontiformes > Protopteridae > Protopterus > Protopterus annectens. The sequence continues at coordinate 1,053,957,030 of NC_056746.1, read as the reverse complement.
TATATGAATATAATTGTTTCTAATTTGACTCACTTTTTGAAATGTGCTTTGAGAGGTGTGCTTGAATGAGCAGATACAGTCTTGAGAAATGCTGCTTCTTCTATTGCATTTAGATGGTATGCTTGATTATGTAATCAGAACTTCTCTAATGATTTAAAGACCTAAATTCTAAATACAACTTTAAGTTCTGATTTGGTGTTTGGCGTCTCTGTTACAGAGATTCTCAAATAGTGGGATGATAGAGTCAAATTAATTAATGGGGTGTATAGGATGTTTCATGTACCCAAGTTCTCCCAAACAAGACATCTTCCTTCAAGGGGCAGAATAAATATAAATCCCAGCCAATCAAACATCAGGGATCCAAAAGGAAATAGCAGGAGGATTAATGTCCTACAAAGGAATGACTATACCAAGTTACAAAGCACCCATAATCCTCCTCATGCCCTTCATTTTCTTCTTCTGTCCCCCAGAGTCTCTCTCAACCTTGCAGCCTAGCCACAAATAGTCTCAGACAAATGGATTCTGTGAATAATTCAGAAAGGATACACTTGGCAGCAAATAGAAAATCCTTCTCCTTTCAGGGGAATTCCCCCTTACCCATCAGACCGGACAAAACTGTTTCTTCCAGTGCTCTATCACATGGTAGAAGCAGGGGTCATAGAACTAGAGCTTGCAATACATAAAGGCAAATTATTTTACTCCAGTATCTTTTTGGTAGAAAAAAAAGGGCACTCCTTGAGACCCATCCTAGATCTGTCCTTTCTAAATGCCTTGAAGAAGTTCTGAAATTCAAAATATTCACCTTACAGTCAGTCCTAGCATTGCTTTCAGATCACTGTTTCATGGTGACTCTAGATCTCAAAGATGTTTATCATCATATTCTTATCGCTCCCAATTTCAGGAAATGTTTGTGATTTGCTTTGTCTGGCTCACATTATCAGTTCTTCTTCATAACCCCTTTGGACTATCTACTGCACCTCAAGTGCTTAGAAAGGATCTGCACCTAGCAGCTGCCTAGTGCAGAACCCTAGGCATCCACATTTTCCTTATTTAGATGAATTGCTGATTTGTGCTGATTCTGAATCTAGGTGTTTGGAATCCTTAGAGAAGGTTGCATCTTTCCTTTCCCACCAAGACTTAAATTGAAATTTAAATAGTCTTTTCTTACACTCTCTCAATGGACCATTTTCATGGAGTGTTGGATAGACACGATAAAAAAAGATGTCCTTCTAGCCAGAATGTTTGTGAGGTCCTCGAGACATGCCAAAGCACATAAATGTAGAATAGATGTCAGTGATTCAGATCTTAAAAATTCTTCACTACTTATGGACTCTGGGTCCTCTTCCTGTGGTCACAGACAGCACTACCATGATGTGGCACCTGAATGAGCAGGGGGTTACAAGGTCATACCCTGTTTGCCAGTTTTCAGCTATGGCCATGGAGCTGGCTCTACAGCATTCTCTGACTCTTCAGGCTTTGTACATTCCATCAGAGCAAAACACAATTGCAGACACACTAAGCAGATCCTGATCAGACCCTCATGAGTGGAAGCTCCATGTAGAAGTCTTCCGGACTTGATCCAGATGTGGGGAAAACCTCAAGAAGATCTGTTCACATCCTTTCTAAGCAGACAACTGAAAGAAAAAATATCTTCACGACATCCTCACAGCCATGCTTGCAAGACAGATGATTTATAATTCCCATGGTCACTAATGTTCCTATATGCATTTCCACCCATTCCAGTGATTCCAAGATAGTTCTAAAGATTCAAAAAGAATTACCAAAGATCATTGCGGTAACCCTCTTTTAGTTTTATCTTTTAATGGAACAAGTCAAGGGCAATTACCATAAGCTTCCTCACAGAATATTGAATTCCAGCTTTTAGCAATTACAACTGACAGAATGAATGATTCTATTTTGACACATTTTAGTCATTTGTTCCATGAGGATGTGCAACAGGTATTTAAGGAGAAAAGAAAACATACAAATAAAAAATCTTATGCTTGCACTGGAAGAGGTTTTCTAAACAGTGACTAAGCAATAACAAAAGGATTTTGACCCCTCTGGTTTTGAAATATTTGTGTGAGCTATTTAGAGATGGTTTGTCATATGCTTCTATCAATGTGCATCTTGCGGCCATCTCACCTTGTCTGTCCATGGATCTACCTCTTATGTCTCTTTTTGTGGTCAGTTAATAAAAGGAGTATTGCACATGAGACCCCCTCGAAAACAAATTCTTCCTGCTTGGTCTCTCAGCTTTGTTCTTGAAAAACTGACCTTACCTCCTTTTGAACCTTCTTCTCAGGCTGATTTAGGGTTTATTACTTGGAAGACTCTTTTACTAATTGCACTGAATTCTACCGAGTCTCTGAGTTGGAAGCTCTCATGATGGGCCAATCCTATCTGATTTTTCACAATAACAGGACTGTTTTACACACTAATCCATCATTCATGCCTAAATATGTTTCTGAATTTATCTCAGATCAAGCCATCACTCTGCCAGTGTTCTATCCTGATTCACAAAACATGGGAGAAAAGATTCTAAATACAATGAATGCATACAGGCAGCTCAGGTACTACCTTGTCAGAACAAAGCCCATTAGCAATGCTGAATAGCTGTCTGTCTCCTATATGGGGACTAAGAAAGGTCAACTTGTTTCTAAGCAAACAATTGCACAATGGATGTCCTCTGCTATTGTTTTCTGTTACACACACCATGGTAAATCTCTTACAGGCAAGGTTAAGGCTCACTCAACTAGGGTCTTATCCTCTTTAATGGCATATTTGAAAGGGTGGTCTTGAGAAGCATTCTAGAGGCAGGAACTGGGTGCACTAACTACCTTTTTCCTGGCAAGAACATGTAATATCTTTTTATCCTTTTCTCCACTTTTCTGTCACAGAGGTTTTACCTTTCCTTTTTTTCTTCAAAAATGAATAAATAAATAAATAAGTAAATATTAAATATTTAGCATTTTCATTTATTATACCTCACGCCTTTTTATTAATGGTAAAGCATCAGTATTTAAGAAGTGCATCCATTTCACCCCAGGATATGCACAATCACTGCATTATGTGCCTGAGGCTGGATTATCTAAACAGCCAATGCAAAATTTGGAAATTGTTTGGTCCATGATCTCTCATCTAGTGAATGAATACCTTAATTCTTAAGGGCCTTCTCCCTACCTCATCAGGAGACACTGCCAAAGACTCTGCTAATCAGCAACCCAAACCTTTTGAGGTAGAGCAGTCTACAACTTCACGTAAAGTGAGATCCAAAAAAGGAAGAAGGAAAATGAAAGGATCAAAGAAAAGGGAAAGAGAAAGAGGCACCTGGATAACTTTGTTCTCTTCTCCGGTTCCTAAAATAGCTATGCCTACTTAACTTCTTGTTTTGGCTCCAAATTCAACAGAGCCATCACTTCCTAGTACTTCAGTACCAAAGGCCTTTTGGCACCAAGATTATAGTTACACATGACAGGTCCCCCTGGAAAAAACACCTAAGGGAGCAGTAGGTCCTCAGAGAGGGAGCCATTGTGGCTTCAGGGCTCCAAATTTCTGTCATTGTCATTGTCATAATGTGGAGTTTCCCTTAGTGTAGCCTGCTAAATTTTAGAACACTACAACTGGTTTGAAGTTGAACTGTTTATTTCTGCTGAGAAATGCAATCTCCTGTGAATGGCTGCATTGATGCATGCAAAAGTAAACTAATGGAATAAATCTAAATATTTGTCTCAGTGAAGTCTGTGCATGTCAGTATTACATTTAGGACTACAGATGCAGGCAAGGAAAGTTAACTAGTTGTAAAGGTACTATGCAACTTGCAGTTTTACAACTTAGAGTTTATAGGCACTATAACTTCATTACATCTGTTAGATTGCAGTTAAAACTTGCAGGGGAAATAACACTCACTTTATTGACTAACATGCAATAATAAGACCAGTTCCCATTATAAGATAATCACCTCATTGCTACCTGTATTTTTCAGGGAATGGTGATGGTTCTTTTTATTGCCTTACCTCCATAGATCCCTCCCTGCTATGTGAGACAAGTCTTGCCCAGCTGAAAGGAATTGGAATCATTTAACTTCATACACCTTCCATATCCTGGCTGATTAATTACTTCAGCAGAGGCAATGCATGTGAATATCATACATAATATTTCTGTTGGAAAACTTATTCCTGGAATAAATGGCCTACAATAAATAATTGTAAAACATCAGGTATTAATGTCTGCTCTGCAGTGTTAAGTACAGGCAGAGTCTGGCATGTTTATTTCCAGAATTTCCAGCTGTTTAATTCGTTCCACATTCCCTACCAGCATCCATGCTCCCTCTTTCAGTAAACTGAGATAATAACATATGATTACAATTTCTTCAGCTGCAGAGATAAAAAATGACACTGTTCTAAGCACTGTTTTGTAAAGCAGTGTGTTTTTGTTTTAAATACATTTTAAAACCAGAAGAAACCTGTACAGCATTTACCTGTGTGATAACTCACAGTTTATGTCTTCTTCACTGAGCATGCCCTCAGTGATTACCTCCTGATGGTGTGGAAACTGTTGCCCGCTACTCTCCCTTCCCACCCTCAGTTTCTCAGCCACCCCCATTCCATTCCAATTATAGAACCTGGTCTCCACCCTGAACTCCATCTGCTTCCCACCCCTGTTAAAGGCATACACATAACTATCAACATTCCCAGTCACGTTTTCCTCACAGCTCTAATACTCCAACCAACCAGACCTCAAGCTGAGTTTCTTTCTTTTTCTTCCCACTTCATTCCAATAGACTCATCTACATCTTCTTTTCAGCACCCACTCAGTCCTACCCTCAATATACTCCCTAGTTTTACCAATTATTTTTTCTTCTTACCTTCACATCATCTCATTCTAACTACTCCATGGTTTTAACATATATTTTTTACTCTTCACATTCACTGTGTCTCCTCCTCTCTCATTTCCTTCAATTTCATTCTTAATTACTACACATCTAGACTACTACTATTCGACACAATTGCATTGTAATTCATCACAACTGCTGATTCCCTTACACTGTACACACACCTACCTTTATATACAATGTCCCAGATCCACCCCAGTCATCTCCCAAACACTACACATCTCCAGCTGATAACATCCTCCAGTCTCTTCTCCTCTGCTACTGTCCATTTCTTTAAAATAAAGTATTCTACCCACAACAACATAATCAACAAGCCTTCTTCTGGACTAAGACCAAAATTCAAATGCCCTTATACATACGCCCTGCTGTCTTTCACTGAAAAACATGTGGTGATCTCCACCCTAACTCAGGTCTAGCAACCACTCAACAAACTAACAAGCCTGCCACATGACAAAATAGTTATCCCTCAAAGCCATATAGTCTATAGAGGTAACCTTAGAAGTATAAGAAATAAACTTAGTGATGTAAATGCTTAGGTAGCCTGCCACTCCCCATATACAGTGGTATTTAAGGAAACATGGCTTAATAAAAGATAAGAAAACTTACCACAGGGAAACAACAGTTTAAGACATGACATAACCAATAACAAGGTGGTGGGAGCCATTATCTGCAAGAATACTATAAACCTTACCTCTCTAGGTGTCACAAAAGCTCACCCCCACTCTTCAGTGCTGAAATAATTGAAGCATCCTTGCAAATTAATGTTCACAAAAGCCTTTGCATTATAGGCATTTACTTTCCTTCAGGAAATAACATAGTTAATACTGAAGAACATCCCCCTTGGGCATCAAACAACACCTCACTTTAGCCAACCATTTTAGGAGACCTATAGTCCTTTCAGTGTTATTAATCTATATGGTTTCACTCAGCATATTTCAACTCCCACAGATACCTCTAAACCTCTTAGTGCAAAAAATTTGGACAAAGCCTAAAATAATGGGGGGACAAAGGCCCCAAAATAGGGACACATTTTATTAAATAGTGTTCTTATAAACTTCTAAAGTTACCAGAATAACAGAATTTGTTAGCATGCATTTTCTGAAAGATATGAAATCTGAAATTCAAATGCATGTCATTATTTAGAGACATCGATCCTCAGCGATTTGTCAGTAAACCAAAAGTTTTATATGGAACAGACAAAAAATTTTAGGTAAAAATCTGGACATTCTTCAAAAATCTGGACAGTTAAAAATATGTTCCCACAAGATACAACAAAAACCCTGGTAGAGCCTCTACCTTATGGCGGATTCTTTCTCTAATGCCCCAAACAAAATCCTCTCAGCAGGAGCCTTACCTGATACCTTAAGTGATAACTTACCCACCTTCACAATAAGACATCATAAACCTAACCAGACACAGCAACAGTACAGCCTTGCTCATAACTTATTCTGCAGTTCATTGCAGAATTAAAACTATTCAATTGGTAAAGTCTTCTGACCTTCCACTTGACAAAGCTGTAGCTCTGTTCAACTCAACTTTCCTTAACATACTAAATGAACTAGAGCCAATAAGAACCAAAAGAATTAAATTGATTCTACCACCCTGGCTTTCAAAAAGTATTAACTTGCTTATGAAAGAGAGAGAGAGAGAGAGAGAGAGAGACAGCCATAGCCTGGAGAAACTGTAAGCAAGTTAAAACGATTGCTGCCATCAGTACTATAAACACCTCAGAAACTCCACTAAAAATCAAATCACAAATGATAAAAAGTGCTATATCAATATACAGGCAGCAAATTATAACAACCCCCAAATTTTTAGAGTACAGTAGCCTATCTTATTAAACCCTCAGCACAGGCAGACAGATGTTCCTATCCTTCCGTGTTCGTCCCCAAAACTCTTGCACTCAAAGCAGTTTCAATCTCTACAATCAAAAACACTATTGTTAACCTTAAAACCTAACATCCTTGCCCCTGATAACATACCATCCGAGTACTAAAATTTCTGCTGATGCCCTAGCTTTTCCTATCACTATCTGAATAAATCATTCTATCGATGAAAGCTATGTCTCAACCATATGCCAAAGGTGCTCTATTTTTCTCTCCATACAGGTGAAAACTCAAATGAGCTTTCAAACTATAGTCATTCTGTTTTCACTCTGAACAATTCTGGAGAAGTGTATCCAGTCTCAGCTCCTCCGTTTTCTCGGTGACAACTGACTCCTTTCCCCTGCATCCCTTTCATAGCACATGTACAGCTCTCCTTAGTATTATACAATCTGTTAATCAGTTTTGAAACTCTGGGAGCTCAGTCTTGGTACTTTTCTTAGATTTATTCAAAGCTTTTGACATGGTGTCCCACCAGAAATTGCTTCAAAAGATAGCTTGTCTAGGAATACATGAAACTTCACTACCCTGGTTCTCTGGCTACCTCTCAAAAAGCCAATGGGCAGTAAAATGGCAAAATGATATCTCTTCTTTCCTTCTCATTACAATGGGTGCCCCTCAAGGATCCATTTTAGGTCTCCTGTTGTTCAATATATTCATTAATGCTCCATCTAGCTTCTACATATGCCACTATCATACATTGCACAGATGATTCAACAGTCATATATTATGCTAAAAGTACAGATAAATTAAAACAACTCGCCCAAGAGTCTTTCTCCACCATAGAAGCCTGGCTACCTAATATACAGTTGTTCCTTAATCATAAAAAACTGACCCTATTTACCCCAAAACATTTAATTGATAATAAAAATAATTTCAATATCACCTCCTCTAATAACACCAACATAGAACTAATAATTCAAACTAAGCTTCTAGGAATCACTTTTGATGAAAATTTGATCATCACATAAAACAAGAAGTAAAGAATACTGACAAAAACCTATATGCTTTGTCTAAAATCAAGCAATATGTCACAAATAATGCCAGAAAAAAATACTGTTCAATTCCTTCTCATCCCTACAGTACTTTACACTACTCCCATCATGATTAACCTACAACCCACTCAACTATCACTCTTGGACCTGTGTTAAAATGAGGTGGCAAAATTTGCCACCAGTCATCAGTATAGGGCAGATCTTTTAGCTTTAAAAAAACTTCAGTGCTTAGAGCTAATGCATTACCTTACCCTTTCCCAACTAGTCACTTCTCATAATCTCATCCAGACAAATGTTGTAGTATGAAAAATATTCTCCAACATTGTAATCCAAGCAGACAGCTGAGATCCACTGATAAAACGTTATTAACTGTTACAAAAGCTAACAACTCAGCTGGTGACTCTGTACTTCTTTTTCCTGGCCAAAATTTGGAACTCCCTTCTACTCACTCTAAAAAACACAGTCAGCACTAAATATTTAAGGTACAAAGAAGAGAATATCTAAAAGATATATGGCTCTGTACATGCATAACTCCTGGATGATAAATGTTTTACCCCTTACTTTTTCCTTTTCTTTCCAAGCATTAGTCCCTTAGTTATTGGTCCAAAATCTCATCCCTTGTCTTCTACCTCTCCCTGGATCTTCCTTTTATCTATCCTAAAACATTCTCCCTCACATCTTAATATTAATCCTTCATTTTCCTCCTTTTCTCTTTCTCTATCAAGTTCATTTCCAAATACGTTTCTTAGCATTACACAATGTTACTATTAATTAACGATATTCTGTTTAAATTTTGTGTATTTGTTGATTACTTGTATACCTCTGTTTACTATGTTCTTTATGTAATGTTGTAAATTTTCTTGAGCTTTTCCACCCAGGCCTCTGCTGAAAGGGGGTAGCTTTCTGCTAAGTCAGATTATCTTGGTAAACAAATGCAATCTGTAAATAAATAACTTTTCATCGCTTATATCTACCAGGTCTACCTGGAATGTAATTATGACAGACTGAGATCGAATGATGTAGGTGTGACATCCCTTTTCTGGGCCAGTAATCAAGCAGCCTCAGTCCTCACCACTGACACTGGTCAGGGATGTTCCCTTGGAACAAAAATAGATGAACACAGTATTGTCAAAGGCAGCTCTCTGCACCAAACACAATTTCCCTTAAGAACATACAGGTAGCACACTCGGCCCTGGGGTTGGGTTTCCCTCTCTGTCTCCAGAGCCCAAATAAGACTCCCCACTGACCACAGCTGTAGAGGTGAGTCCTCAGCTGAGTGTTTCAAGCCATGTCCTCCACCACCCTTGTTGTGAAACCAGTGCTCTGTGTCCCTGTTCCAGGTAGCTGACACACATACATACATACATACATACATACATACATACATACATACTCTTTGAAATTTGATTTACACACACACACACACACACACACACACACACACACACACTTGGAAAAGGCTGGCACAGATATACCAGCTATCCCCCCTCGCTCAGACTATAAGGTAGATAATGCCACCAGGACACTCCAAAGCCAGCTATTCTAAGGCTCTTATCAGTGTACCAAATTATACTGAGTACAGTCAATCTAATACAATTGGTAGTGTTTGACCAATGCAGCAACGCTTTCAGAAGTGGCCATAGTATCACCAAATAAATATGTGTTCTATAAGTTACAATATCACCTAAAAGACCAGCTTGAAAATGTTAAATATATTTAATAATAAAGTATAAAGGAACATGAAAATACTAAATATCTATTTGCAGTAGACACCAGAGTTTCAATCACAAGAAATATTACAAATAACACAGATGGAAAAATTCAACCAGATACAGAAAAACAGTACTTAACTAATCTCACTATATTTTCCTGACTGTTCTAAAGAATTACTGTCTCCTAGTACACTTACTAGAGCAAGGCATAATAATGTAGGTGAGTGGTCCTTCTTTGTTTCAAAACCAGACTGCTCTGAGACTTCTGTCTCATCTAGTATTAAAACATCATTTCAGTGTTAGCTTACAGAATGGCATCACACACATCTGGTCATCTGACTTCTTGTTCCCACATTACCCCTTTACTTGACACTGAACCAGAATCTAGCACATATATGTCATAATATGCACACATGGAGTTTTGCTAAGATGTGTTACAGCATATGGAAGCAATTAAACCATTTCAAAAACTTCCACTCTTCCAGGGTAGCAATTAGTTCACCCCTAAGGACAATACAGTAGGATTCCTAGTCCTGGTTTTCACAGACATTTTGCCTCTGGCTGCAATCAGAACTATAAAATACAATCTTTATGGCCTAAACTAGGTAATTTAGTTTCAGACTATTTTTTTAAAAGTTAGCTGGACTGAGATTAACCTCTTCTCTTCCAGTATCCTTTGTTACAATATATTCATTTCAACAGTTACAATACATTCTAACATATAGGTATATTTCTTTTTTGTCCAACAGGACAAACATATCAAACCAGAACAGTTAAGTACAACACAATTTATTTTAAGAAACAAATGGAGCTAAAAGAAGTAAGTGGGTTTGCGATATTCACATAGCTTCATCAGACTGACTGATTACATCAAGCACATTCAATTTAAAGTAAAAAAAAAATAGCTAAACAACTGTTTAGCATTCATTAATTACCAATAAAGCATTTGACAATCTTAAAAGCATAATACAAAAATGTGTAAAAACAGAAACTAAGTTCCAGATAAAAACAGCCATCGTGAAAAGCACTTAGGTAAACAGCAAATCAATGGAAGGAAGGGGGAGGAGGCAGAGAGCTATCTGATGGACTGGAATCTGTTGGAAAGGAAGCTGGGGAACCATTGAGATAAAGGCTAGTAAGTTTAGATAGAAATAGTTTGTGGGGGATAGTATCAAAGGCTTTAGAGAGGTCAAGAAAAAGACAGGAGACTAGCTTGTTGTCACGAGATTTTGCAATGGTCTGTGTAAAATAAATGAGTGCTGTAGAAGTGCTGTGATGGGGATGAAAACCACATTGGGTACAGTTTAAGAGGTCTCCCTGTATAAGATGATCAAGAAGCTGTTTATGAATGCATTATTTCAGTATTTTTGATAGGGGTGATAGTATTCCGACAGGTCTGAAATTAGTGGGTTCAGAAGAGTTATCTTCATTGTGCAGGGGTAAGACATAGAATTTCTTTCAGATTTCAGGAACTGTACATTCTTGGATAGATTCATTGATTAAAATAGAGATGGGATAGGGAATAGATTTAGCAGCAAGTTTAAGGAAAAGTGGAGGTAGGGTGTCAGTGGAAAGAGAGCATTGTTTAAGTTTGCTGAGAAGTGATCAGCAAGCAGTAGTAGAGAGCTTAAAAAGAAAAGGGGAATGTCAGAAGAAGAAGCGGGATCAGTAATAGCATGGTTTAAATTTGCTGAGAAGTGATCAGCAAGCAGTAGTAGAGAGCTTAAAAAGAAAAGGGGAGTGTCAGAATTAGCGGGATCAGTAATGGGTTGGGAAGTATTGTCTTTTTAGTCATGTTTTGAATAGAGTCAATGAAAAAGGAATTTAGAAAGGTGACTGTTGTTACTCGACTGGTCAGGATAAAACAGATGAACATTTGTGGCTTCTGTTCAAGCAGCTTTATTACACGCAAACACATCAGAAATGAGAATTTGTAACTTAAACTTAAATAAATTTATAAACAGACTACCACACTCATACATGTTATCACTCTGGCTGTTCTGTCAAAATGACACTGCTGCCTGCACATGCTCAGTATTTATATGCATGCGCTACATCTGAAAATGCTTCTTAAGGGTACATACACACACTCTGATCTATAGCTGTATCCAAGTCAGACCTATTGGGACAGGGGATAGGAGCAGAAGGATTGCCAGGATGTAGGAGTTTGTTGATGCCATGCTAATTTTTTTAGGGTTGGAGTGGGGATTATTTAGCAGCTTTTGATAGAAATTTTTTTTATCAAGGTCAATTTGCTTCTTGGTAAGATTACAGAGTTCCCTGTAAGTTTGGGGATGAGTAGGAGATTTACCCCAGGATTCAGTAAACTCTGTGTTGGAATAGTGTTATTCCAACATGGAGTGGACAGTATCCGCACAAGTGCAGCCGTAGCAGTAGCATGCCTTGCATATTCATGATGGTGAGCTACTTTTACGGCTATGTGGGCACGAATATCACTGAGTACAGGGGGCGTGTCTAAGCAGTGCACACAGATCTAACACACCTGCTGCACTCAGAAAGTGCCATATGGCACTTTTTACAGATATTTCAGTGTCCGCTGACACTGAAATGAAATAAAATGAGTATTTCAGTGTCCACAGACACTGAAATAGATAGGGAGCAAGAAACAATGCAGAGGGCGTGTGACAGGTTCTGTCACACACACCCTGCATTGTAAAAGTGCTGTATGGCCATAGCTGTCAACTGTCCAGTTTTCTGCAGAACGCCCAGATGCCTGCCTTACATACTTTTCAATCTCCTAGAGCAAGAAAGTTGCACAAAGCCATAAATAATGGGGGGACAAAGACACAGAAATAGGGACATTCTTTAAATATCACACTGATAAACCCAGAAAGCTGATAGAATAAAAGGTTTGCAGTAGCATGGACTTCCTGAAAGATATAAAAACTGAAACACAAATGTCTGCCATTTGAAACTGCCGTATGGCCATAGCTGTCAATTGTACAGGTTTCTGCAGAATTGCCCAGATGCCTGCCTCACATACTGCTCAACATCCTAGAGCAAGAAAGCTGTACAAAGCCATAAATAATGGGAGGCAAAGGCACAAAAATAGGGACACTTTTTAAATATTGCACGGACAAACCCAGAAAGCAGATAGAATAAAAGGTTTGCAGTAGCACAGATTTCCTGTAGGGTTTAAAGTCTGAAATCCAATTGTCTGTCAGTATGTTCTGACTTAAACCCCGAGTGATTTTCCAATGGTTTGCTAGAAAACTACAGTCACACTTCCTAACTTTGTGAGCCCAATAATTAAAATCTGTCCCTATGTGTCCCTTTACAATTTCCCTTACTGTGACTGACAAGGAATACAGATACATGTAAATAAAGTGTTTATGAATTTATATATTTTTTCCATTCTAAGGTATGTTTAAGCATAGCTGAGCAGATGTGCACATTATGGCCCTCTGTTCAGCATTGCTGAAACATCACATAGGAGATAAATAAAAATATGCAGCTAAAACTCCTCATGGTGAGATAGTGTAGTAGTTAGAGTCCTGGTTTTGCTTTGCATGCTGGTGTTCACAGTTCAAGTACCAAGACAGGTACTTTATATGGGAAAGTAGTGTTAGGATTATTATTTTAAATTATATAGTAATTGATATTTCTCAACCAGGGTAGTATAGCTGGTCTAAAATGTAAGTGTGAGTGCATATAACATGTGAAATCACCCATGTATACACAAGTGTCCCATACAGTATAGTCACACCCCATGGTAATGTAATGAAAGCACATAGAGGGATGTCATGTAAAGTAAATCATATACACTTACTAATATGTCAGTAATGATTATTGAAGTCATTATCCTGATTTTTTAATGAAAATTGAGCAATGGTTAGCAGTGCTCAATTATGCTAAGTTGGTGTAAGCATTGCTTAAATGTGAATGCTAAGCAGCAGTCAGCTCAGCTAAATGGATTTGCGCACTGTTAAGCAATGCTCAGCAATTACCCCTTTAAGCACTGTTCAACCCAGCTTAGTGGATTTGCACACTGCTTAGCTGAGTTTAGCATTTTCAAAATGGTCTGATGATGGCAAAGGATGTGAATATGGCCTTATTTAAACTGTGTAGGTGGGAATACAGCCATAACCTGCTTAGTTTGATCTCTGCAGGAACATGTCTAGTGTTGGAGAGGGAGTCCACTCTCAGGTGCAGTGCTGGGACATCCTGGAGTCCAGGGTCATGGCTAAACTCCTCATAGAACACCATGATGGTAGACTGCTTCAGGAACAGTACCAGGGCTCTCAGTACAAAGTGGAGGCCTGGGTCCATCTGGCACGTGACCTCAGCAGTGCCACTGGAATCCCCTGAACTGTTGAGCAGATATGGCATCATTATGCTGACCTAAAGCATAGGAAGGGGGAGCTCATGGCTCAATGGATCCAAGATGTTCAGGACAGGCATGCTCCAGCAGTTTGTAAGTATCCCATATAGAGCTGTACCAAATTCTAGCCTGAGTATGTGATAGACAGGTATGCATAATGTTTGTTTCTCACCCCTACAGCTGCACAAGAGAGGACTATGAACACTGAGGCCCATACTGACAGACTGGCAAAAATGCACTAATAGGCTGGTGAGTACAGATCTATATTGCAGTATATAGTACCATAAAGTAGAAGGAGTACATTTTTTACTGCCAGTAGGTATATTGTGTACTGTGTCTAATGAATAAAACACATTTGTCACACTAATACTTATCCACAAGATGTCTATTAATAAAAGTATAATTTCACTGTAATAAAAATATACAACAAACTGTTGTGTTTAATCTGGTATGTTGTTGTAAAAATAGAATGTGTACAGGTTCTTTACAGCAAATATGGCATTGACAGCATGAAATAACTGAAGCTGTTCTGGTAAACAGCTATTATGCATTGCTGTCTTGTGTTAACCTTTGCTTTCCAGATTGTATTATTTCAAAGGAGCAATACACAGTACAATAACTACCTGTCATACATGAATTTCAGTATTACAAGGTCAGACTGTCCAACCCAGAGAGTATTAGTCAGAAATCAGTCAAGCAAAAAACAGGAGTTTTCAAGTAGCTCAGTGTGATGGAAAACAGTATTGTTGTTCATTTTAGCACACCCAGGCACAGTTTGAATCCAGGGAGTGGTACTGAGATGTGTGCATATATACACAATAGAAGCCCTGAATATTTGTTGAGACAGTCAGAAAGTGTTAACAGATATTCTCCCCACAGGTCTCACAGGTAAAGAAATGTGTGTAGTAGCTGTAGGAAGGGTATACTAATACACCTGAATATGTGTAGAAAAAGTCAGAAAGTGTTAACAGATATTTTCTCAACAGCTCTTACAGGTAAAGAAATGTGTATAATAGCTATATGAAGGGTATAATAATACACCTGAATGTTTGTAGAAACATTCAGAAGATGGTAACAGATATTTCCTCCACAGGTCTTACAGGTAAAGAAATGTGTGTACTAGCTGTGTTAAGGGTATACTAATACACAGTGTACAACTGTCCCACTGTCCAACCACATATGCCTGAAAATGTCAGCAGGATAGGTGCATACACCATGCCCTCTTCTCGATACATGTCTCAAGTGTCACACTGTCACAGCTAGTGGTCACTGCTGCCAGTCACCTTGGACACAGATAGGAATCCAGGTGAACTATGCTAGTAGCAGACTCACACAAGATCATTGCAGGGTACCCCTTCTATGTCCATAGGTTCATAGGTAGGTACTAGGCTATCGGCCCAAGGGCATAAGTAAGCCTAGCCAAACGTGTCTTGGCTTTCCCCACCCATGTAGATTAAATTCCTGCCCCTCTATTGAGCAGAGTCACAGATGTGATCCCAGGGGTGAATTTCCTATTACCCATCCACTCATCAAGGTTTTTCTTGAAGAGTGCTAATTATGAGCGCTGCTTGATGTGGATGGGAATTTTGTTCCAAAGCGTTGGAAGTCACTGGGTCAAGAATCTATCCCTCCAACATGTCCTATTTATTGATGTGGTGAGGTTTAGGTCCCTAGAGCGTGTAGTTCGGGGAGATTGGGATTTCTTTAAGTGGAGCATGTCCATTAATTCTGGGTTTGACATAGCTTTGTATGTCAGACAGAGATCTCCTCGGAGTAAGAGGTATGCGACTGAGTAGAGTTGGAGTTTCTTGAGCCAGTTGGCATAGGGCAACTATTTGAGGTCAACAATCCTCTTGGTGAAGTACTTTTGGGGCCTCTCCAGTTGTTGTAGGTGTCTTGTGAGGTACATCCCAAATGGGGCTTTGTATGCAATGAGGGGTCTCATAAGTGATGAGTAGAGGGGGACAATGACTTCTTTTTTTCTAGATGCAAACCCTTTTGTGATTAGGTGGGCCATGTAGAATGATTTTCTGACCACTGTGGCAATGTGATTATCAAAGGAGAGGTTACTATCCACTTGGGTCCCAAGGTCTCTTATTACACTTTCTGTGTTAAGTGAGCTTCCCCCTGTTTGGTAATTCATGGGTACCGTGTTTTTACCAAAGGGGATGACAATGCACTTTTTGGCATTTAGCTTGAGGCCATGGTTTTGGCACCAGGTATCTGTCTCATGAGGCCCTTTTGCAGGATGTCTACATCGGCAAGGGAACTGATTATGGCACACAGTTTGCAGTCCACTACAAACTTGGTTAGCCATACACCCTCAGTGTTCGCTTGCACTTCGGAGAAGTATATACCGAACAGGAGAGGTACCAAGACTGAACCCTGGGGCACTCCACTTGTCACTGGTTTGGAGTCAGATCTGGAGTCTGCAACTCTCACCATGTGGGTTCTGTCCATGAGCCATTTGGCCACCCATCTTGTGATGTAAGGGTTTATGCTAAGGTTGATGAGTTTATCTATGCTTCCTGAATGGGGGATAGTATCAAAGGCTTTAGCGAGGTCCAGGTAGGCTATGTGGACCATCTTGCCCTTGTCTATGGCCTTAGTAACTGTTTCAAAGAAGTCTACCAGGATTAGGAGACATGATCTACCTTTTACAAATCCGAATTGGGTAGCATCCAAAGTTTGGAGGTTACCAATGTCTTTGTCAAGTATGTAACCCTGACATGTACAAGTCCCCTCAAGTAAAGTAGCCACAGTGTACCCAGTCTGGCCCATACCATTACAGGTTGACAGTCTAACAGGTATGTATGTGCCATAGAAGCTATGGGACATAGGTAGATGTAATGTTAGGACAGACCTGTAGAGTATTGAGCAGTACTGTTGTGAAAAATAAAAGCCAATACAGTTGTTAGTGGACTTTTTATTCTCTCCCCCACCTATCATCTGCATCAATAATTATTATTCATACACTATGGGTATGTTGTCCTCAAAAACTATTGTTGGGACATGTGTTCTATCATTGTTCACATATGTCATTGGTTGCATATTAACATACCTTGTTCAAATACCATTATTGCTGGCCTGTTGCCGTCAATGTAACATGCATGCTGTTAAAATGCTTACTGTTGTTCCATTTATACATGTGTCCTGTTTGCTATGCAACTGTTTGAAATCTGTTAGTTTGGGTTAATGGGAGCACCCATGCATGCTGTTATAACTAATTTTGAAATGTGTCGCTCATGACTCATCAATACAGCTTGGAAAACCACAACACCATAGCATGTTTGCAAAGGCAGATCCAGACTTATTCACCTGTCCCACCCCATCTGGCCATGACACCAGGCCCCAACATGTCTGGGCCCTAACTGGGAGCATCCTTCTCTGCTTGTCCTGCACCACCTTCAGGTGGAACTGCCTCAGGGAATGGGGTCAGTCCTCCCCCCGGCACTCAGGCACAGGGAGGAGCCCATCACCCACCAACAGTTCCGAGGAATGGTGCGCAGCATCATCTGCTCTGAGTTGGGTGGGCAGCTGCACCAGATGGAGGGCCACCTAATGCACCTTAAGGGGCAGACTGCCCCTCTTGTCCAGCCCCCAGTGCAACCACCTTTGGGGTCGTGAAGGTGCATTGGTGACTGCTCATGGGTGGGGACCTCAGTCCCACTGTATCCATTTGAGGTCTCATGGGCCTCTGATTCCAAACCACCCTCCCTGTCCAAGGTTTTTACCCCCTCATGTGTCAAATACCACCCCTGTCTGCTGTCTTGTGTGTCTTGTCTGTTTGCAAATGCTACCTATCCTGCCAAACCTATCTCCCCAAACATACCTACAGCTCTTCCCCAACATCCCGCTCTCATCTAAAAAAAAAGGCATCTGTCCCACAAAAAAAAACATAGCCCCATGCATAGCTCTACATTTTTCCCCCATGTACAGTGAAATGAATCAATCTACCAACAAATTATTCTACAAATGGCTGTTGCCAACACCCCTCCCTGTGGAGTGTGAGGCTGTAAATCCCAAATTCTGCACAGTATATATAGCTGTTGCTGCAGAAAAAATGTAGAGCTATGGTCTTTTCCTACACCTGTCCTGCACATCCCTTGCTGGTTTTCCTAATGTTTCACCCCCTGTTTGCCCGCATTTCACCACTTTCCTATCACCCTGTTTTCTTTTCTTTAATGAAAAGTAGCAAGGGTGTAAGAGGTGCTTAGCATAACTTAGCTCCACGCAAAACCATTCAAACTAACTTACAGCTGCTTAAATGTTCTTTAATCATCAGCCCTTGTTCTGCCCAGCAACAAAATAATCAGCCCTGCCAAGTCTTGAACCTGGTATACTGTCCACTACAATCACCAATCACAACAGCACATCCCTACACCATATGTGCTGTGTGAATTTGTAATGCTTTTACAAACATATCATGCATTCTGGTCATTTAACATTAATGAAAAAAGTCATCACTTCCAAGTCTTGAACCCAGGTCCCTGTGCACTACAATCACAGCAGCACACTGCTACACCATCTGAGCTGTAGGAATCTGAAATGTTTTTACAAACATATCATGCACTACAGTCATTTAACATAAGGGAAAGAGGGAAATATGTATATCCGTAGTACTCTTATATACATATATATGTATATATAAATACATATATATATATATATATATATATATATATATATATATATATATATATATATATATATATATGCACACACACACACATATATATATATATATATATATATATATATATATATATATATGGGTCTACATTAAATGATGGAAATTGGTCGGGACCATATAATCGAAGTTTTGTAATCTCAAACATTTAAAAAAAGAAAAAAAATTAAAACACATATATGCAAACTCTTACTGCCAGACATCTGCAAAAAGCCTGACAAAGTGGGGGGATAAATGGCAAACAATAGTGATATCTCTGAAGTATGACTGTTATATGCATAGAAGTCTGCTAGAGTAGCATGGTTTGATTTAACATATAATTCCTGATCGATTCCACGTCTGAAACACAAATGAATGTCATTATGTACTGATGTCAATGCTTACATCATCCCAGTGATTTGTCAGAAACCCACACCTGTTATGGGCACAGACCAAACATATGAGCCCCACATCTGGATAGTATCTACACATCTGGACAGTAAGGAGGTATGACTGCAGACATCTGTAACAGAACAAAAAAAACAGTGAGAGCTTTCAAACATTTCACCCGGCACCTTCGGAATCACAGTAAGACCAACACAACACTACCCCAAATCAGCTTTGTCGAATTACCCATGTACTTCCAAATATATCATGCACTACAGGGATGGAAGTGTAGGGGAAAGCAAATATTGGTGCAAAAATGTCCACCCACAACCATTTGCACCAAAGTCACATCAACATACCAGTACCCCAAATGAACTCTAGAGTAGAACAACTTTTTGAACAAACATATCCTGATTGCCAGTCACACAGTACACCGATGTATATTTTCCCAACTCATAGTCTACTGGGAGTCCTGAGGTGTTACAGGACATTTCTCAGTCTGCCCCTACAAGCATATACACCAGATAGACCACCAACAGCTGTAGCCACATGCACAGTCAGATAGAAAAGGATCTATGACACTCACATCTGCTGCACTCCCTACTCAGCCCAACAAACATTTACACACAACACTGCTACACAAGCTTGGTAGTCTATTAACAATGGCCAGACATATATAGCTCAACTGTACAGATTTCCACAGAATGTCCAGGTTGTGGGACCATATTTATGGTCACTGCCACATACCACTTCCGGGAGTCTGCTAAGTCACTTGGATGATACCAGGAGTGCAGGCACTAAATAAGGACATACCATACCTCTGAACCTCTTACTGCAAGACATCTGGAAAAGCATGACATACTTGGGATACAGGGGGCCAGAAATGGGGATATATCTCACATAATGGTGTTATAAACTGAAACAGTTGCTGGTGTTACAGGGTTTGTTGTAACATAACATCCCTGAAGGATATGATGTCTGCAACACTAATGGATGTCAACATTTACTGACTACAATCCTTACATTACCCTACTGATTTCACAAAAAGAGAAGTTGTCTGAGGAACAGACCAAACATAACAGGCAAACATCTGGCCAGTCTGTGGACATCTGGATAGTTGAGAGGTATGTCAAAGACATATCACTGTCAGATGCCAAGTCATGCAGAAAATGCATGTCCATACAAACCCTGTTACTCTAGAAATCCTCTATGTGAATAATAGCAGTACTTACTTACAGTCTGTACCCAATTCTGGAGCTTTGTCCCCCATGTTGTTGGGCTGTCTCCACATGTCCAGTCCTGAGAGGTATTCCCACCTACTGTCTGTGAATCTGTAGCCCCCACACCTCCAAAATGTCCTCCACACAGGCAAGGAAAAGGGGCAAGCTCCACATGAAGGACTTAATTATAGCACTGTGTTTTTATGGCATTGGCTAATGGAAAGACAACAGAGCTGCTCTGAATGCAAGTAGCAAGTGGGAGACACTGATTGGTGCACAGGCCACCTGCTCATGAGCATTACCTACAAAAGGCAAGCTGCTGCCTATGCAACACAGGTCTGAGCCCATCTACACAAATACAGACTGCGACTACACAGACCTAACCATTTGCAGTATTCTGAGGAAACTCTTCAGCACTGTAACAGGTATGTCAATCACGTAAGCTTGTAATGGAATGCAGAAGGGGGGATGCAATAATACCAAATCAGACATTAAACACTAGGTTGCAACAAGACCTGCTGGACTCACATGTGCTGTCTGGCATCTATGGCCATTCCTGCTTGCCCTGTCTGCATTGACATGGATTACATTTCTGGCCCCTGACACACTCCAGCAAAGATTAGCTCACGTATGACTACTACTGGAGTGTTTTTTTTGTGCAATACTGAGTGTGACACTGCTAGGCCAGCTACCTGGGATGTTGTACATATTCATCTGTCACCTATGAATGCTACTATGATACATATGCTTGACCTACAAATGTAAGAGACTTACATAGGGTATGTGATAGTTAGTACACAACAGATGCAGAAGTGTGTGTTGAACTGTATGTTATGTACTGTATGTACAGCTGTATGTTATATACTGAGCCCATACCTGACAACTGTCCAGAGGTTTGCAGACTGACCACATGTCTGCCTCATATTTGTAGTCAATGCCTCACACAGTCGTTTATTGTCTGGCACATCATTGGCAACCCATTAAAGACTGAAGTAATAACACAATAGCAGACATTTCATTGTCAGAAGTCATATCCTGCGGAGCAGACCTGTGAATGCGACAACGTCTTTGCTGGCAACTATGTGTGTTTCAGCTAGATTCATAAAGTGACACTATGTTCTGGCCGTTGCCCACCAGTGCCATGTGCCCTTGTGCAGATGTCTTACTCTAACAGGAGCTAGGTGTCTTAGCAAAAAACCCATGTTAATGCAGGCATATCTTGTCCTGTAGGATGCCGACATTTGTGCAGTCACTGACACCTGCCTTTTAGCTATGGAGAGCAAACTAACCTTGCCATGTTACTCATCCCATCATAAGTTTAGATCCCAAATGGAGGGCTACAAAGCCACAGGAGGTGGAGTGTTGAACATAACATACACATACACATCTCCAGGCTTGCCAAACAGCATGATGCATGGGAGACATCCGGAGTGCAGTTAGTTGACAAAACACCTACTCAAATCATAGCTAACTACATGCCTCCAACCATGACTATGGACACCCACCACACCTATTGGGACTTACTGGAATCTGTCAGGATTCAGTCATTTGCCCTGCTCCTGGGTGACTTCAACTACCCAACCATAATGTGCATGACCTATGCCACCTGAACATTAATGAACATAGATTAGTTGGTTTTGTCAATGGCAATGCAGTTGATCAGACAGTCAACACTCCTATGACAGGTGGAAATAACCTGTACCTGGTCATAACCAACATAAGTAGCCACTGTAGCACTACTAGAGTGTCATCCTCCTTGGTAAGATCTGAACACATACCAATCACTGTTCAAGTCACAATCTCCCCTACTCCCCTTTGCTAGGGTCACACAAAATTAACTCCACACAAATGACTATAAATCTCCTCAGAGCAGGCAGAAGTAGCTTTACAGCCAATGTCTCATCAGTTGGAACTAGCAGTAGTTGTGAAGGCTGCCAGCCTAGCTATATAGAATGTTGTAGATAATTTTATTTCCTTGTAAATATGAATATGATCCACAAGTTTGTTTGACAAATGTAAAGAAAACCGTGTATGCTCTGAGCTTCAGGAATGTAACCACAGTGCACCCTGCTGGAAGAAATCTGATGAGTGAAGCATTTTCTGACTGTTTGATCTCAATCTTGGAGACAGGATGTCTGGACCAGCAAATGTTTCTATTGTCTTCATTTAAGAGATAATTAAATAAGGTTTTATATGTAAAGTGTCTTTTAATGCTGTGGTTTCCTGGCAGTTGCAAGATCAAATAAATATTAAAAATTTAAGTTCTGTGAGCCTGGAGAACTAAACCAGAGAAGTGTCAAGAATGATGTAATGTGAAATGACTCAGCAGTACTGTGTTATCAACTTAAGACTTTCTCAGAGAGAGATAATTGAGCATTTTGGATTTTGTCTAAAGCTGACAAAAACTCACCAGGCACTTACTTTGCTCTGTATATAAGTAGTATTTAAAACCATGATTTCTCTTTGAGTTAGATAGAAATATAGCCAGATTAGCCCAGCTGTTTTCTACATTTATGTCAGACTATCATACAGTATTGTTTTAAAATTTCCTGTGATCACTGAACTCTTGATTAGCACTATGTTGAACTGATGAGATTTGTCTTGTGCTTTTATTTATTATTACATATTTGTTAACCTTTCAAATGTGGCTGTTTTGTATGGAGATAATTTAAGCTCTTAGAGTACATTGCATGCATTTGGTGATACTGTCCAAGCCACTCCAATAGTATTGCTGCTCAGTCACACTTACTATTTAGATAACAGTAATATTGCACAGTTAAATTGGTCACCCTTTGAGAAAGGCTTTATTAGTAGCTGATAAGAGTAATTGGTGGCAGTGATTACTACTTTATAGCATGGCAGGAGGTGGCATAACTGGAGAACCTGTGCCAGTCTTCCCCAGAAGTGTCTGTGTGTCTGTATATAAACCAAATCTCAAAGGCTGTGTGTTTCAGCTACTTGGGCAGGGACACAAAGCACTTGTTGGAGAGAGAGGGTACTGGAGGTTTTGGCTTGCCTACTCATCTGAGATCTGAACCCTATAGCTGTGCCAGTGGGGAGTCTTATTGGCGATCTGGAGAGAAAGGGAGAAATCAGCCCCAGACTGACTGTGATCTCTGTGTGCTCTTTAGGGAAATTATACTTTAGTGTGTGTGTGTGTGTGTGTGTGTGTGTGTGTGTGTGTGTGTGTGTGTGTGTGTGTGTGTGTGTGTGTCTGTGTGTATTTGTTATCCCCCCAATGTGCATGCCCCTCATTGGTGCTAGTGGTGAGGATTGAGGATACTTGATTACTGGACCAGCGCACAGGCGTCACATTGTAATTGGTTGGTAGTGGTGGGATATCCACATCAAATATTAATTGTTTGATAGTGGTGAGTTAGCCACATCACATACTAATTGGCTTGTAGTGGTGTGGATAGTGAATTCTTGTAGCTTGTGTACAGTGATCACTGAAGGTATCTTTGTACTCTAAATAGCCGTGCAGTGAATATTCAGAGTTCAGATTAAAACTTTTTTATTTCTTTTGTTAGCTTAGCTAGTCAAGGAGAGCAGGCAAGCATGTCAGCACAGAAGTATGGTAAGCTGACAAGGCGCCAGTTGGCTGAGATGTACCAGGCAAAAGGACTGGTGCATGGAAACTTGACTAAAGCAGACATGATTGCAGCTTTTGTCACAGCTGCATCAGAGAATAGCAACCAGGAGGATGATCAGACTAGCCATGGAGATGTACAACACTCAGAGAATGGACAATAAAACCTTTCTGCAGAGAACTTAAAAATCCACATGGAGCTAAAGAGACTTGAGTTGGAGGCCAGGCATTTGGGCATTTGGAAACAGAAGCAGCGAAGAGACTGAGATGTCTACAGGCTGAGGAGAATGAGAAACTGCTATGCCTGGATCTGAGGAGAAGGAGAGGCAGAGGCAGCACAAAAAGGAGATGCTGACTCTTCACCAGAGCCATGGAGATAATGGGGAAGGGAGTAACCATGCCCCAGAAGTGCAAAAGGTAAGTAGATTTCTTCCACAGTTTACAGAGGGGGATAATTTTGATAGTTTCATTCATGTGTTTGAGAGGGTATGTAAACAATATGATGTTCACCAAAGGCTATGGCTATGGCTCCTGACCCCCTTACTCCATGGTAAAGCTGTAAATGTGTTGTCCAAGATATTTGATCGTGAATTTTTTGATTATACTGCTGTTAAAAATTATTTGCTAGAATTTTTTAAGCTAACACCTGAAGATTATAGGAAAATGTTTTGTGAGCATAGATGCAAGGCAGATGAAAATGTGTGGGAATATGTTGCTGAACTAAGCACTTATTTTCATAGGTGGGTGAGTGGATATCAGGTCACCACTTCTGAAGGGCTGGCAGACATTTTGGTGAGGGAATAAACCCTTAGCACTCTGCCTGCGGACATGAGAATCTGGTTAGCTGATAGACAATGCATACTGTAGATACATTGGGGAAAAAGGCATACCTATACCTAGCAAGCAGGGCATCACTGCACAGGAAAGGGACAGCCAGTGCTGCTCATGGGTCTAAGGGAACCCATAGTGGGCAGCCCAGACTGCTCCAACAGAATATGCCAATAGCAGGGGAAGCCACTAGTCCAGGTACACATCCAGGACCTAGGGTTAAATGTTTTGAGTGCAACTAGTGGAGCCATGTGGCATATAGATGTCCATGGAGGCAAGGTCGGGAACAAGAGGTGAGAGGGCCAGTAAGTGGGAAAGACAAAATTCCAACAGTAGGTTGTCTTGCAAAAACAAGGGTACCAAACTACCACAAGAGGTTATATCCTATTGTACTGAATGGCAAAGAGGCCATTGCTAAGAGAGACACATCCTCTGACATAACCATTGTGAAGCCTGCAATGATTAAAGAGAAGCACTACTTGCCTGGACAGTCTATTCCAGTCAGAGCTTTAGGAGGGACCCCATTCCAAAGGGTTCACCTTGACTGGGAGGGTGGAAAAGGAAGCCAGCAAGTAGGTGTGTTTGAGGATATCCCTGCAGATGTCCTAATAGGGAATGATTTTGATAAATGCAGTACCATGTCCTCATGCAGTTACATGCAGTCAGGCTTGGAGACAAGCATGTGGGTCTGGTAGCCTAGGGGAGACCCAGACAGACCGCACACTTGCAGCCAGGACTGGTAAGATGGTTACTTCAGGGAGGGTGCTACACTGTAGCAGTGAGACTGAATGTGATCCACAGCTGTTTGTGGGTACTGATGTTCTCTTGGACAGGGTGACTGCAAGGGCAGAGGTGAGTAGCAGTACCCAGGCTGACAGTGAGGCACTGCTGTCAGAGGATACCAGACTTCCTATGGAAGGGGAGCTGGGAAGGGTTACAAAGAGAGAGTTGAGATAGGCTCAGCTCTCAGATCCTACATTGCAAGGCCTGAGGCAGGTAGCTAGTGAGGCACCTGATTCTTACGGGAAGGGGGAATCTGTATACTGGGGCAAAGGGTTACGGTATAGAGAGTGGACCCCTGAGGAAGGACTAGAAGGTGAGAGAATACAGCAGTTGGTAGTGCCTAGAGCCTACCATCTGGCACTTATAGCCATAGCCCATGATATTTCCTTTGCAGGTCATATGGGCATAAAACATACACAGAGACGTATCATGCAGAACTTCTATTGGCCTGGAATTTCCAGAGATGTAACAGGGTACTGCAGGACTTGTGAGCTGTGCCAAAAAGTAGACAAGGCAGGGGACAAGGTGAAAGCTTCTTTGATTCCTTTACCTGTGATTGAGGAGCCATTCCATAAGGTAGCTATGGATATTGTGGGGCCTCTGAGTACCCTATGTTCCACAGGGATAAAGTATATCCTAGTGGTAGTAGATTATGCTAGAAGATACCCTGAGGCAGTGGCTTTGTCCTCCATTGAGGCGAAAAAGGTGGCAAATGCTTTGTTAGAGGTTTTCAGCAGGGTAGATTTCCCAAAAGAAATACTGACTGACAGAGGTTCCAAATTCATGTCAGACCTGCTGGCTTGTCTGTCGAAGTATTATAGGGTGAAGCACCTGAAGACCACCACCTACTATCCCCAGGCTAATGGTCTTGTTGAGAGGTTAAACTCTACAATCAATTCCATCCTACGGGCATTTGCAGACCAGTTTAAGAGGGAGTGGGACAAATATTTGCCCCATCAGTTGTCTGCTTACAGAGAGGTTTCCCAAGAATCCATAGGTTTTTCACCCTTTGAGTTGTTGAATGAGCATAAGGTGAGGAAGCCTCTAGATTTCATTCATGATAAGTGGGAAGGTGAGTGTGAATATCACAAAGAGTATGTTATAGCATATGTCCTAAACCTCAAGTCAAGGCTCAGGGAACACATAGGCTTGGCCCAGGGGAATCTGTCAGAAGCCCAACAGCTGAAAAAGGTCTGCTATGACAGGAATGCTCGAGCTAGAGAGTATGCTGTAGGGCAGCAGGTAATGGCTCTCATTCCTGTTAGACACATCAAGGTGAAGCAGCTTGAGAGGGACCTTACAAGGTGATAAGAAAGGTAAGTGATGTTAACTACTTGGTAGAACTGCTAGGCAGGAGGCAGGGACACAAATTGTACCATGTTAATATGATGAAACCTTACCATGATAAGGAGGCCCTTGTGCTGAGTATTTGCCGTGGATTGCACAAAGAGTCTGAGGGGGATCTGGTGACTGATCTCCTCAGTGAGGCTCGGACTGACACCTCATTGGAAGGGGTAGCAATGTCCCAGCAGCTATCTTCTACCCAGGTTTGAGAAATCCAATCAGTGTTACAGGAGTTTAGGGACATGTTCACTGGGAAACCAGGCTGCACCCACCTGGTGCAGAACTAGGTGGATACAGGACCCCAAAGATCTATTAGGCAAGCCCCTTACAGAGTGCCTGAGAAAATCAAACAGACTGAGAGAGGAGATACAGGAAATATTGGAACTAAGGGTAATTCAAGAGTGCAACAGTCCCTGGACCTCCCCAGTGGTGCTAGTGCCAAAGTAGGATGGCAGCACCAGGTTCTGTGTTGACTACAGGAAATTAAATAGTTACACAGAGTCAGATGCTTACCCCATGCCTAGTACAGATGAAGCCGTAGAGCAGCTGGGTGGGGCTAAGTATCTCACCACCATTGATCTTACCAAGGCTTACTGACAGGTGCCCTTGACTCCCAGTGCTAGAGAGAGGTCAGCCTCTGTGACTCCTTTTGACTTGTATGAGTTCACAAAGATGCCCTTTGGGATGAAAAATGCCCCAGCAACTTTCTAGAGGCTGGTAGATCATATCCTAGCAGGAGGGGTTGCCCTTGCTTAAATAGATGATATTGACATTTACAGCCATTCCTGGCAAGAGCACCTTCAACATGTTAGGGAGGTGCTGTGCAGACTACAGAGGGCAAGGTTGACCATTAAGCCCAGGAAATGTCAGGTGGATATGGCAGAGGTCTCCTACCTGGGACATAGAGCGGGGAGTAGTAACATCAGGCCAGAACCTGCCAAAGTGGAAACCATTCAGTCATGGCCTGCACCTGTTACCAAAAAGCAGGTGAGGGCATTCTTATGGACAGCAGGGTACTACAGAAAGTTCACCCCCAGTTATAGTACCATAGCAGCTCCCCTCACAGACCTGTCAAGGAAAAACAGGTCAGATAAAGTAGCGTGGACCACAGCATGTGAGCTGGCATTCCAGAAGCTTAAAGAAGCTTTGGGGGAACCCCCTGTATTAGCCAGTCCAGATTACAGCAAATAATTTGTTGTGCAGGTGGATGCTTTGAACCATGGGGTGAGGGCTGTACTTAGCCAGATTTCTTCGGAGGGAGAAGAGCACCCAGTGGTTTATCTTAGTTGTAGGCTCCAACCCAGGAAGGAATGCTATGCAGCTGCAGAAAAATAATATCTAGCCATAGTGTGGGGACTGCAGAAATGTCAGCCTTATCTGTATGGAAGGAAATTCACTGTAGTTACAGATCACAATCCCCATGGTTACATCGAGCCAGCCAGCAAAATGTTAAGTTGCTAAGATGGAGCCTAGGGTTGCAAGCATATGATATGTCAGTGCAGCACCGCAGTGGTATTAGCAATGCCAATGCAGATGGGCTCTCAAGACAGGGAATGGGGTACGGTATAACCAGATAGACTTAACCCTCTCAAGAAAATGTTTCTCAAGAGTCACTTGAAAAACTAGCTTGAGTTCTCTGTGGGGGGGATATGTGAAGGCTGCCTTCCTAGCTAGATAGAATTTTGTAGATAATTCTATCTCCTTGTAAATATGAATATGATCCACAGGCTTATTTGACAACTGTAAATAAAAATGTTTATGTTCTGAGCTTCAGGAATGTAACCACAGTGCACCCTGCAGGAAGAAAGCTGATATGTGAAGCATTTTGTGACTGTTTGATCTCAAGCTTGGAGACAGGATGTCTGGAACAGCAAATTATTTCTATTTTCTTAATTTAAGAGATAATTACTAAGGTTTTACATTTAAAGTGTATTTTATTGCTGTGGTTTCCTGGCAGCAGCAAGATCAAAGAAATTTTAAAATTTTAAGTTCTGTGAGCCTGGGAAACTAAACCAGAGAAGTGCCAAGAATTATGTAATGTGAAGTAATTTAGCAGTACTGTGTTAGCAATTTAAGACTTTCTCAGAGAGTGAGAATTGAGAATTTTGGATTTTGTTTAAAGCTGACAACAACTCACCAGGCACTTGATTTGCTCTTTATGTAAGTAGTATTTAGATTAGAACCATGATTTATCTTAGAGTTAGATAGAAATATAGTCATTTTAGCCTAGCTGTTTTCTATATTTATGTCAGACTATCCTACAATATTGTTTAAAAGTTTCCTGTGATCTTCGAACTCTTGATTAGCACTGTGTTGAATTGATGAGATTTTTCTTGTGCTTTTATTATTTATTATTAAATATTTTTAAACCTTTCAACTGTGGCTGTTTTATGTAGAGATAATTTAAGCTCTTAGTGTACATTGCATGTATTTGATGATACTGTCCAAGCCACTCCAATAGTCTTGCTCAGTCACATTTATTATTTGGATAACAGTAATATTGCACAGTGAAATTGGTCACCCTTTGGGAAGGGCCTTATTAGTAGCTGATAAGAGTAGTTGGTTGCAGTAATTACTACCTTATATCCTGACAGGAGGAGGCATAGCTGGAGAACCTGTGCCCGCCTTCCCCAGGAGTGTCTGTGTGTTTGTATATAAACCAAATCTCAAAGGCTGTGTGTGCCAGCTACTTGGGCAGGGACACAAAGCACTGGTTGGACAGAGAGGGTACTGGAGGTTTTGGCTTAACTACTCATCTGAGATCTGAACCATATAGCTGTGCCAGTGGGAAGACTTATTGGGGATATGGAGAGAAAGGGAGAAACCAGCCCCAGACTGACTGTGATCTCTGTGTGCTCTTAAGGGAAATTGTACTTTACTGTGTGTACTTTTTATCCCCCCAATGTGCATGCCGTCATTGGTGCTAGTGGTAAGGATTAAAGCTACTTGATTACTGGGCCAGTGCATGGATGCCACAGTAGTGTCCAGGCCCACAACACAACACTATGTGGGCACCTACATAGCTGTATGGACTCAGCAATACCTGACAAGACAACATCATTTCCCTCAAGGTAGAGTAAACATACATGGTAGACAGCAACAATACACAAATACCATAATCGGTGGAAATAATTGCTGGACAGGGCCAAGAAGGAGCAGGTGCCTTATTGGAAGCAATGTCACCTTGGTCTGCACAAGCAAATAGGTTCACAGGTGAATTACCCTAAGACTATCTTTGAGTGCAAATTGGACATATCCACCAAGGCCAATCACTAGGCCTTCCACACATGTGTCTGCAATCCCAGAGACAACATACAAATCTGCCCTGTAGTGTTGGTCAATAACACCACATACACATATGCCATATATATAGGCAACTGGCTGCAGATAGGTGAAGTGCAAACATCACCCCCTGTCCCCCCATTGGTACACATGTGCATGCACAGCACCTGGCCCCCCTCCCCTCATCACCAGAAAGCAGCTCTAAAATGCCCACTCAAAGGCAGCACACAGAAGTTTCCATAGGCCTGATACCATCACTGGCTGCATCCTACATGAACACAGGCATGGGCTCTCAGATCCATTCTGCACTGTAGTCAACCACAGCCTGAGAAATGGTGTCATCCCATCTGCACAGAGGACAGCCACTGCCATCCCTATTCACAAAGGTGGAGCAATCAACTGACCCAGCCAGTAATATGCACATCAGCCTAACTAGCCTACTCTGCAAGGGCATGGAAGGCAATATCAAGGACATTATAGACAGGGACATTGGCGACATCAAAATGCCTAAGTCCACACAGCATGATATTGTCAAAGGGAGATCAAGCCTGTTAAGCCTGGTTGACCTCTCTAAAGTGGTCAACAAACACAAGGATGAGGGGAAGATGGTGAACAATGCCTATCTTCCCCTAGCCCAATTCTCTCACAATAATCTACAGGTGGCCAGGATACATATGCTTACACAGCTAGGCACCAACCTGTATGTTACCAGATGAGTAGCTAACTGGCCCAATGATAGCATCCACTCTGTCAAAGTAGCGGAACCCACCTCTTCTAGTAGAGTCTTCCAAATCAATGTACCCCAAGGGTCAGTCTGGGGGCCTCTACTGTTTGAGATATACATATCTGAGGTACAGGACAAAAGCAGTGTTCTGTGACTGACCAGGTGTACAGTTACTTGCCAGCTGGCCACTGTCTTGCATTCCCATACTGATGTGAGCATCCTCCAAGAGACCCTCACCCAATTAGTGACTGGTCAAGAAGCATTTCTGCAAACTGAATGCCATGAGAAGCATCATTCTCCCTGCTGTGGCTGATGCCATCCACAATAATTATGACAGTAATAATGTACTGAGCATGCAATCAGGTGTGAGACAACTTGTGCACCAAGGCTTATAGCAACCTGAGAGTTTCCCACCATGTGGGCACCATTGTACGGAAGGCTGTCTACATGGCCCACCTCATAAATATGGATATGTCATCCAGGAATTAGGATACCACAACATCCCTGTACTCCACCCTTAGCAGACGGATTACCAAGTACAATGGCTCCTTTAGCATGTACCTTGCCAAGCAAATGCAGCAGTTGCAGAGACCACAGAAGTTCCTGGCCAGGCAATTCCAGGGTCTGCAACACCTATCCTATACAGGTAGGCTGAAAGCTCTGTCCCTGTACTCAGTCTCATACAGACTGATTATAAGTGACTTGTGTCTGGCATACAAGGCCATGTCCAAACCAGCCTTGATGGCATTTCTGCATATCTGTAAGAGGAATTGCACTCATGCATCACACACACAAGGCCCTCACCTGGTCTGTGACATTTATAGTATTTCTTGGTGGGCTAGTGTAGTGTCCCACACAATACACTGTCTGTAAAATACACTCCCTCACCATGTCTAGCAGAGTATGTGTATAGCCCTCTTGAAGAAGAAGCTGGATGACTGCATGGAAAACAGATGAAACACCCTTGGGATTCCACGTATGTCCCAGCTGGACAGGGGAAACAGGTGCTGGCTTGGAAGGGGCATGGGCGAAAGTCTGGACCAGGCTTATGAGGGCATCAGGGCCAATAGCCTGGTATCATCTTATGAGGCTATGCACCTAGTACTTTACATGTTTCCTGTATGTATTGAAGACTGTCCTGCAATGTTGTCTGAAATGAATCCCTGTGAGTCTGAACTGTGTATGTACTGCAGTGATAGTGTATAGTCTTGACCTCTCATCAGTTATCATCACATATTGTTACACCTTGTCATTGTCTGTGGTATGTATAGCAGTAAGTCAGCTCTTACAGTACATGCATATGCCTTTAGTGACACTGTATAGCTCACTCCAATTGCCTTGGTCTTAGCCACAATTACCATTCTGCTATTAGGTCCATCACACAATATGATTTGTCACCCTTTGTTTTGGGCCTGACAGTAGCAATGAAAGAGATGGATTGCGGCAGGCAGAACTACTGTAAGGTCTGCCCTGAAGGGTCCATAGGTGTCACAGCTGTGTCCGACTGTACCAGGAGTGTGTGTGTGTGTGTGTGTGTGTGTGTGTGTGTGTGTGTGTGTGTGTGTGTGTGTGTGTGTGTGTGTGTGTGTGTGTGTGTGTGTGTGTGTGTGTATCAGCAAATGTAATACTGCAAGGTATTAATCTACATATGTTGTGTTCCTCTCACAGGTGAACATAGGGGTTGGTGTCCCTCCCCCTCACAACTTGAGGTCAGTATCTTAGCAGACTCCCATGATGATGGTGGTCATAGTGAGGCACAGGTGGGGTTGTTGGGGCCTGGATCTGTGCCACTGTTTGGTATCCCACTTTCACCCACCATGCCCCTGCACACAGTCAGTATGCTCACACATGCCCAGTCCCCAGCAGCCATGGATAATGGACAGGTTAAAGGTGGTGGCATGGAACAGGCTAGTGTGTTGAGTATGGTGAGTGTGAGTGTAGTCACCAGCCATAGGCAGATAGCAGGCAATGTCACACTCGGGCAGATGGACAAGGGTGCCCAACAGAGGACTGCTGCTCATCAAGCCCCTGTCACAAGTGCCACAGCAGATGTCACCAGATACATGTTACAGTTCTTCATGGAGGCACAGGTGTGTACTGACTGCAACATCAAACAGATGCTCAGGGTCATGAATGCAGCACTCCCTGCCATGCACGATGACCTCCACAGCAGTAGTGATGCTATATGTCATCTTATAAATGTTGTGGATAGAAAGTGAGGTGACATTGCCACTGTTCGACCATGCAATGTCTGTGCTTGAGCATGTGGTGGGGGTAGGGCATCAGCCAGGGGGGCATAGGTTGGTGACATGATCAGTTGTGAGCCCACATGGCCATACACATTCACAGTCCCGTAGTGGCAGTACCAATAGGTACTCTCCACACCACACTGAAGCAAGCCATAGGCACGTTCTCCTGGCCAGTCCCATCAGGGATGCAGGTCCAGCAGACAGCAGTCACCATCAGGGAGTAGTACTGCATCTGCCCTTGGGCCTGGTGGTGCCAGTGATACCCTGGCAGAACCAGATACTGCATCCTTGCTGGGAGATAGTGAACTGTACATCCTACCATGTATGATCCACAGCTGTCCAACATAGCCCTGTGTCAGACATCCACATTGCTTGCTGGTGTGCAGACAAACACTCACACATCCCTTTCCCAGGCCAGTCACCACCAGACACACACAGCTTCTCTGCACTGCCGAGTTGAACATCACCCCTCCAGACACACACACACACACACACACACACACACACACACACACACACACACACACACACACACACACACACACACACACACACACACACAATGTCAGCCATATGGCCCAGCTTAGGCCTCTGGCAATCCAACACCACACCCTGTGCTTGTGATGATACGTGTGCCACAACCCTGTTATCCATACCATTGATGCACAGACATGCTCATATGGGTCTGATGCACAGGGTGACTATGGTACAATGTAGCAATGTCATGCTGTGCAAGGTGCTGTCTGCTGGCAGTAATTATGAGTACACTTCGAGGTGTAGATACCTTGCTGACAGTAGTAATGATGAGTAAGACGGAGTGGAAACACAGTGACCTTTTCGTAGCTAAGGTACAGCTGTACATGTACATGCTTACCAGGTGTGTTTACATGCAACAGTGTGTGAGGGGCAATTGTGGCAGACAGTGTGACCTTGCATACATGCCCTTGACACAGGCACCTAGCTCTGAAGGACCGCAGGCTCACACATACAGAGGAGGTTACTTGAGTACTGGCACTGGGTTCCTCACCAGCTCAGCCATTACATTCACTGCAACAGATTTAGTTATCAGCACCTGTTGCCCTCTGCCATTTCTGTCATATCCACTCAACCATCATGCAGTTGATGAAGGTTTGCCTCGTACTGTGTATGACAGGTTTGGGGTATGTATTCCTGACACAGGTCAGCCTGTGTTAGTCTAACCTGACAATCACCAGCATGTGTGTCTGCTATCTCATATGCTTTTCTGGCCTCTCATGCTGGTATTACACACAGAGTCATAATCCTGTACATGGGCAGCTGATGAAGGGCTGAGCACAGCCTGTACCTGCACAGTCTTATGAACGACAGCGCTAGACACATAACACAGATAGCACAGCAGTACTGTAGTGTGACAGTGTCTGCCACTACTATTGAAGTGGGTGACAACTACAGGGACTGTTAGGATTGGCAATGGTGGGTTCAGAAGTCCTTAACATGTTAGAGCCATCTCACACACACGCACACCGCTACATGGGGACATGCATTGAGAAAGACCAACGACCAGCAAAAAATGATAGTGAACACGCAGTAATGAAGAAATAATGATTATTTATTTATAATTCCTTCAAATCCAGACCAGTTTCGGCTATTCAGCCTTTATCAATGAATACAATAAAGTTTTTTTGAATGAAATGAAGCAGCCTGCATTTATACTAGTCTCTGATTACCTGGAAGCAATATTACAGCACCACCCAGTGGCTGGAATAACAAAGTGCATGTTCCATTCTTGATTAAAGCATATGACCAGTGACATAAAAATGCCAGAGGTGTAGATATTAAGTCATATTTTTAAAGATAAAAATCAAAGCTCTGGAAGTAAGCCATTATATGACATACATATTACAAGGTAATAGACCAATACCATAGTCACTATTTGTGAATGCATATCATAGTGTAAAAAAGCAGAAAATATATACCACTAGTCTATATATATTTTGAAGGGTGATAACCACAAGTTCAAAAGAACTGAATAACAATTTATGCGTAACAGACACATTTGTTCATCTCATGATGAATTTGAACATGCCAGACTTGATTTATACCATAGATTTCAGGACAGAGGATATAGAGACATAGATATATATCAAGCTAGTTCATGGAGCAAAACCATAGACAGGAGAACATTGTTACAATACAAAAAATCAGAGCATGCTCATCAGGATTCTATCTTGAGATTTGTCACCATATATGGCAGGAACCAACCTATTGTCAGGGATATACTTAATTGCAACTGGAAAATTCTTTTGGCTAATGACACTTTAAGGTCAATACTAGGCCCTCAATGTCAAATGTCATACAGAAGAGGCAAGAATTTGGGAGGGCTATTTTCACATTACAAAAACAGAGAAGGGGAGGTGCGATATATCATCAGACCACTATCAGTGGTGATAAACTAATTGGTACTTTTCCATGTGGTCACTGCTGCTCCTGTTTACAAGTTAGTACACTAAAAGAATTCACCAGTGCCAACACCAATCGGGTATTTAAAACCAGGGTCTTTGGTAATTGCAGCAGTACATAGGTTATTTACTTAGCTACCTGCCAATGTAAAGCGTTTTATGTTGAACAAACCTCTAGGTCTCTTAGAATAAGGATGACAGAACATCGTAGTGACATGAGGAACAAAAAAGAAACAAATGCTTTATACAGACACACAATACAACATCCCAATGCCCAGTTTATGTTCATGATCATTGACAAAATTCAGGGAGATAGGAACAACCAATAGGGTTGGCACACCATTTTAAACCACAAGGAACAATATTGGATAACCAACCTTGGATGTTTATTCCCCCCAGGTCTGAATGACCATCTGTGAGTTTCACTGAACACTGGAGGATTTCATAATCATGGTTACAACAACAAACATTCATATAGATCAAGAATTAGTACGAACCATTCAATGGTGGTTAGGCTTACCAACGCTCATATTATACTCTATAAAGCATGATAAAAAAATTGTTCAGGATACGGATATGTATATGTATGGTTTGGTATTCGTATCTGGTATGTTGGCGTTAAACATTGAGTATTGTACAATTACAATGTTGAACTTGTATTATCTACAAGCATATTATTTCAATTTATTATAATCTATAATATAGCTGAGAATGAGGCCACTATACTCTTTTTGCCTTATTTTATAATATATTATATGATCAGTACGTGGTTCATTATTATTCAGTTCTTTTGAACTTGTGGTTATCACCCTTCAAAATATATATAGACTAGTGGTATATATTTTCTGCTTTTTTACACTATGATATGCATTCACAAATAGTGACTATGGTATTGGTCTATTAACTTGTAATATGTATGTCATACAATGGCTTACTTCCAGAGCTTTGATTTTTATCATTAAAAATATGACTTAATATCTACACCTCTGGCATTTTTATGTCACTGGTCATATGCTTTAATCAAGAATGGAACATGTACTTTGTTACTCCAGCCACTGGGTGGTGCTGTAATATTGCTTCCAGGTAATCAGAGACTAGTATAAATGCAGGCTGCTTCATTTCATTCAAAAAAACTTTATTGTATCATTGATAAAGGCTGAATAGCCGAAACCGGTCTGAATTTGAAGGAATTATAAATAAACAATCATTATTTCTTCATTACTGCGTGTTCACTATCGTTTTTTTGCTGGTTGTTGGTGGTTTACATTGTTGGCTTGACCCTGCATGCCATCCTTGCGGAGCGTATGGTTGTTTGCTGACATGCATTGAGACACACATGCACATGGAGGTGACACTTATTAGAGTAAATAGATTCTACTTTAAGACCTCGAAAGTTTAATAGCTCGAATGCATATGGATCGAACCATATGCATCGAACTATTAAACAATCGAATTCCAAAAAAAAAAATACACAAAAAAAATTAAACTAGTGTAGGCAGGGGGACAAGCCCCCCTGCACCCCCCATGTGGGGGGCTGCACCACCCTCAACCCCCGCTACTTACATATACCAACTCTGAGATCGCACTACATTGAAGTAAACGGAAATCTCCACCTATGGAGATTTCCGTTTACATTTTCGATGTTTTGCACTTTCGGTGTACTCATGTCAAGAATATCGTATTCGATATTCTCAGACTTCGAGAATATAAAGTAGACCCGAGTAAATGACCTACCCATCTATTAATGTACAATACACAGTGATACGACCATTGCACAATAGTGGCTTGGTGCTGGAAACTGTAACTGTGCTTGTATGGTGGATGACATATGTATGGGCTGACACTAGATTGCCATTGGGGGAGTTCACAGGGTGGAAGAGGAGCACAAAATGGTATACCCCTCACATGCACACACTGAAGACTGCAACAGGGGCTGTGCACACAGAAACAAATATACGGTTGCCAATAGACATATTAGTAACCCTACGTATACACATGTATGTACTATAGTGCTGTGTACACATGCCATGCTCCACATACATTATATACCTGGGACATAACATGCAACCTCTTACAACAGGTAATCTTGCAAATGCCTTCATGGATTGTGGGATAACCCACCAGACAAAGTGACTGGTCTCGTCTACTGCTCCTATATACCTGCACAAGTGATAGTGTGACAGAATTTGTAGCAGCATGATGTGTCAATCAGGTACAATGTCTGATTCTGGCATGTGTGTCAGTGCTGTAACTGTGACATATATGGCAATGATATCACAGGAGTACTCATTGTCGGGGGACACAAACCACATATAGGTTGCAAACATATGGATATCCCATGTACATCTGTACAGATGACTGGTATGGGCTGTTTAGTGTTACATGGTGCATGTGAGGCAGATGCCATTAACAGGGTCTTTAAAGTAATGTCATGGGTAGGGGGCAACAGGCTTTAACATGGTATAACCTACACACACAACAGCCACAGGGGATAAGCTTCACACACTACTATAGTTGTCGGTATTGAGATTAGAACCCCTACCTATCTATTTCCACTATAGTATTACACAGTTATTGTGCACGCATCTAGGGAGAATGACATCACTGGGCCTTGTAAAGTAGGGCAATGGGACATGTACTGGGTGCTACACACCCCTCAAAATGGTATAACCCACACCCCCAGAGGATATGAGTCTCACTCAAACACACACACACACACACACACACACACACACACACACACACACACACACACACACACACACACACACTTGCCAGAACTGGGAATACAACCCCTGCCTATCTAGTTATTTGTACTATACTGTTACATAGTTATTGCATGCATCACAGATGTTATAGCACTGGGACTGTGCAAAGGTACTTCTAAGGGTAATAACATCAGCTAGTTATTTGCACTATACTGTTACATAGTTCTTGCACACGCCACAGAGCTTATAGGGTTGGGGATGTGAAAAGGTACTTCTAAGGGGAATGAGAG
Source organism: Protopterus annectens (assembly GCF_019279795.1). NCBI lineage: Eukaryota > Metazoa > Chordata > Ceratodontiformes > Protopteridae > Protopterus > Protopterus annectens. The sequence goes on along the minus strand of NC_056746.1, from coordinate 1,053,918,693 downwards.
CAGGACTGCTAAAGTAGGGCACTGGGAAGTGTTGTGGGTGGGCTGAGAATGGCCTAAAACTGTTTCACCTACAAACAAATACACACTTCACTCACTCACTCACTCACTCACTCACTCACTCACTCACTCACTCACTCACTCACTCACTCACTCACTCACTCACTCACATTTGCCAGGACTGAGATTAGAACCCCTACCTATCTAGTTATCTGTACTATAGTGTTATGTAGTTATCGCACATGCTACAGAGCTTATAGAGCTGGTAGGTGTCCAATACATACATGCATACATACAAATGTTTCAAGCACGGGCATTAAAACCCTTCTAGCTTGCCAATATGCCAAAACACTTGTTCCCATAATAAATGTCCAGGCTGTTCTTAAAAATATCTAAACTAGTACTTGCTTTAATGTAATTTGGTAGTCTGTTCCAAACATTAGCTACTCTGTCAGAGAACCAATTAGTACACTTCTCATTCCTATAGAATATTCTACATAGGTGGTCTGATGATTCTCTAGTACTTTTTGATAACTCCAAACATTCCCAGAAGTAGTTGTCCCTAAATTCCCTATATACCTGAATAAGATCTCTTAAATATCTGTAAGAGACACTGTACAAGTTCAGATATTTTAGTGCTGTATTAAATATTCATCTTTCAGTTTATGTCTCCCATATCTCATATGCTTAGTTTTTGATGTATTTATTAACATATTATTCTCCTGTGCTCAGATGGCCAATTTAGTCAAATTATTTTGCAGACATGCCTTATCTGTAACACTTGTAATCAGTTTACCCAATTTTAGGTCATCAGCATATAGACTGTAGAACACCTCAGATGAAAAAGTAAGGTCTGAAAGATACAATCTAAACAAGTAAGGGCCTAGTACAGAGCCCTGTGGGATACCTTGACTGTAACCAAGGATTTTACCTGTCCAGTTGGTGTGTGATATTTGCCATGTCCTATTTGTAAGCCATGCAGCTATCCATCTTATCAACAGTACATCAATACCTAGTTTACTAATTTATTGATCAGTGTTTTGTGCATGACCCTGTCAAATGCTGAAGTTAGAATTATATAAAACACATCACAGCACAATTTTTCATTCATAGTTGTAATTATATTGTTATAGAACATCATGCTACAGGTGGTAATAGATCTATTTTCAACATATGCATGCTGATATATGGTTTCAAGTCCCAACCTATCCAGTTCTGACAATAACTTATCCAGTATTACCTTCTCCATTATTTTTCCACAACATGAAAGTACTTCTAAGGTGAAACAAATCCAAAACGCCAAAAACTTGTAAGCAAAAAATTCCAGCAAACCTTGGATCCTGGTAAAACAATTTATTGTAGAATACAATAAAAACAAACTTGACCATCAAAAGTAGATTCCTGTATAGTACTAAGCACTTTCTCCCTCAAAATAAATGGGCATCCTCAGAGTACAAAAAACCAAATCTCAGTCCATCCCTTAAATACTAGATTTGAAACTGAATAATTAGATCAATTTGAAATTAATTGACAACAGAAGAAGGTGAATGACAGCAGTAGATCTTGTAAAGTAGGGTAATGGGAAGTGTACTGAGTGGGAACAGCCTCCTAATACTTAGACCTACAGACACACACACACACACACACACACACACACACACACACACACACACACACACACACACACACACACACACACACACACACAGACACACACACACACAGGTGATGTGATATTATAACCCCCACTTCAGTACTATTACACAATGGAGCTCACCTTCATGCTGGCATGTGCAACTGGTTATGACCGGTATGCCACTGACTGCAGCAGGACATCACTCTATGCCATTCCGGGTATCTGAGTGTGTGACTCACTCTGTGTGTCTCCCTGTCTCTCTCTCTCTCTCTCTCTCTCTCTCTATCACTGTCTGTCTCTCACTTCCCCACATCTATGTGTGCGTATGCTTGACATATTGTTATCTGTTGCCAATATATATGTCAGTGTATCACATGCAACAGATGCAGATATATCTGATGGGTGTGTGTAGGGACTGTTAAGGTGTACATAGCTGTCTGTATGCAAAGACATATATACACAATACAGTCATATAGTCTGATTTGGGTCCATAGCCGGCTTTAGATACCAGTGAGCCCTGTGGTCGCTGGAGGCCCCCTTTTCCTGGAGCTCCCTCAACTACAGCAAGTTATTTTATCTTGAGATTTTGTAACATATCTGTAAAACCAACAAAATCTAGTACAGCAGTCAGGTGGGTAATAACTCATTTATACATCCTTTAAAATTCAAAGTTATCTCTAGTTATAGTAAGTGTTTTATCAAGTAACAGGCTTCACAATTCCATTAAATATTTTACAATTCACGTAGTGCCTCCGTCTTAGGTAAACCTTGTTGGTGGACATTCTCTGTACTAAAACTAACATAGCAAGCTTTAGGTACATGCAATATCTGTGGCTGCAGGGGGCCCCTTTGATCACCCTTGACTGTGTGGTGGCCTCATAAAAGCTGCTGCTGGTTGGGGAAAAATGAGGAAAAATATATTAATTTTCTGATTACCTTCCTTAACATGAACAGTGCTGTGAGATGACCCTCTTAGGATACAGTTGATAATGGCCTCTGCTCTCAACCATACCCATTCTAAAACTAGCTGTGCTCAGATATCTGTGTATACGGATAGTTGCTGTAGGTTATGTGGGGGGGGGTCTGTGGATTGTGCATTTATGACTTCTTTAAGTTTCATCACAATCAAACCTTAGAAGTATGTACAGGAGGTCATTGTAGCTTCTGTTTGGGCTGAGGCCAGTGTGGTCATTGTTTCTTTCACTTTCCTCACAGCCCTCAGAGGTGTACAAAGAGTGTTTCTATAGCTTGTGTATGGCCAGTGTGCTATCTAGGAGAACAAAGTAAAATACTGTAATCATTACTTTTTTTCATCCAGAATCTCACATCAGGCATGTATACAAGTGCCTTTGGGGGGGGGGGGTTAGGGATGAGGAGTTACAAAGCATGCTATGTAAGTCAGCAGACACTTGAAATACATGAATGTGGCAATTTGAATCTCTGCTTTCATCCCAATCTAACACCAAAGGGAAGCATAGGCAATAACTTCCTTATTTGAGTGGTTAGGAGAGCAGGCAGTATTTTCAGATAGGACCTGTGTATTCTCACAACAACTCACTTATTAGTTTATTGTGAGCTACTATTTTAACAGCTTTCAATATTAAGCTTTGGGCACAACTTATGTCTTCCTTGAAAGGAAAACAAAAAAAAAAGACTGAATTATTTTCTTAATCATGATGTATGTTTAGGCCACCATTGGATTAAAAGGTTGGGAATTGTGAAAATGCTCTAAAATGCATCCCAGAGCATCTATAACCTTATGACTTCTTGTGCCCTGGCTTATTTGAGTTATTTCCTAAATAATTATTACTGCACTGTCTTGGTCAGGGAAGGTGTGTTGAAAGGATACAAGGAAAACTAAAGCTGAACCACACCAATGACTTTCTTTCCTTATTCATAATTTCTGTTTAAGTCATCATTGGATAAAAAGGTTGTGAAAAAAGAAAATAACATTTAAAATACATGTCAGAGCACATAAAAACTTATTGCTTCTTGAAAAATTAGAAAAGTAAGGCAAAATGTGAGAAAAGGAAGAAAAAGGAATGTGCAGAGTATGGTGATCCTAAGACAGAAGAGTTGTAATATTTCGCTGTTGCAACTAAATGCCAATAACTGTAAATGTCCATCTGTGAGATGGGCCAACATCGTGTGGCACTCAGGCCTGTTGTAATGTAAGAGCATTGTAGCTGCAGGTCAGTCAGTGCATACTACTCCTAAAAGTTTGCAGCATGAACTAAAAGGTTGCTTAGGATGGGAGTGACAGGGTGATACTTAAACTGGAAGTACCTAGGGGGCCCCAACTTGTCATTTGCTGGGGGTTCCCAAAATGCTAACACCGGCCCTGTGTGGTTCCAAAATGGCCTGTGACTCTCTAGGTGTAGGAGCATGCCCAGTGTGACCTTCTATAGTGAGAGTGGAACTCCATTCCAAAGATAGGTGTACTCCAGTCTGGGTCTTTGAGTGCTTCAGCCATACTTTTCAGAAGTAAACAGGACTTTCCTAGGGGTACTAGGTTTGTTTAGCAGACATTTTCTTACATATCTGTAGTCTGATACTGCAATGTATTTTGTCATTTCCTAGTGACAGACATCCTCAGATCATCACAGTGCTTTACCAAAGGAATACAAGATGTATGATGCACAGACTAATATTATGAGCCCAGCTATATACATTCTTGCCCAACAAGGCCATTTGGGAGGTGTGGCTACAGCCGGTTGACTGATGACACTGTGTAAACAGTCCAGCAACTTGGTGATATATTGGCTGGGAATTTCCTGCTTGTGTGGTATCTTTCTTGCCTGAGGAGTCATATCCTGGTGTGTCCATACCTCTCAACTGTACATTTTTTGGCAGATGGTCCAGGTGTTTGCCTAGAAGTTTTGTCCAGTCTACTTGTGTTTTTATGGCAAGTTAGTTGCATATAATTGCAAACTGATGTTACAAAATAGTGACAGACATTACTGTTTCAGACTACATAACCTTCATACAATTCCCACTAATGCAAAACCCCTCATCCTACCAACTTTTTCAGTATGTAAGGGCAATATTTACAACATGTGCCTATTATTGTGCCTTTGTCCCACTTTTATTTATGACCTTGTCCAGATGTCTTGCTGTCAGAGGTTGGGAGGTATGGGTCTGGGTACAGAGTGCATTCTACTGTGCAGACATGTCCATTATATGCGTGATATATTCCACATAGCACTGTGTCTTCCGGATATGTCAGTGGCAGGGCAGTACAGAGTAATGTGGTGAACCACTGACAGACAGTTGTGCATAGGTTGGTGGTTTGCTATGACATTAGTAGGGTATTGCCCCTGAAGCCCTTATAACCCATGCAGATGAGAGTGTAGCCCATGTTAAGATATGCCAGCTCACAGAGCCCCTGCCCAGCAGGGACACAGGTGGGATCACAGAATTGTCTTCTGTGTTTCCTGTGCATTTATACAGGGAGCACATCACTAGGGGTATCGAGGCACTTGGCTTGCTGTTGACAGGGAGTGAATTCCACAGATGGGGGGAGTGTGTGGTACACATATCTGTCACATCAACAAGCCATATTGATATCACAGCCCAGGTTGATTTTGCGCCTACAGGTTGATGGAGTGGGCCTTGAGTTCCAGATGTGCTACAGTCCTATCAAGGCAGGGTCTGGATTGCTTTGTATGCCAGATAGGGGTCACCTCAGCAGAGTCTGTTTGGAACAGGTAGCGGGGCAGTGCTGTTAGCCTATCTGTGTAGGGTAGGTGTTTGGGGATTGGAGTAAGGCCTCAGTGTTTGCAAGACCATTTTGTGTAGAGTCTACATGGTCTGTGGTGTGTAGGTTTGTGGGGTTCACATGTGATTTTGTCTCTAAGGTGTCCATTGTTTTGGTTTTGTTTTGTTGCAGACCTCCACTTACATGGGCATGTGTTGTGTATTTACAGGTGATGTTTACTGACCCCTTACACTGCATGGCACCTATATTACTGCACAATCTGTTCTGGTGTGCACATTCTCCATTTGTCTGGCCAGTGGTTCCCCTTCCCCTTATATGTGTCTCTTTGTCCTTCTGTAGTGCAGTCAAAGGCTTTGGCCACAGTGGCTGCTGTTATGTATTTGTAATTCTGATGTGGGTGGAGTACATGCCATTACATCGTACACAGGGTTGTGGACTTCACACCTCTGAGTGTACCTGTTTAGCAGGTTGTCCATCATTGCATCACTCCATTTGCTGTGGTCCTTAGATGGTTTGTGTTGCTATATGTTATCATGAGGCCACACATGGGCCTAGCTGTCATACCATCACAAACTGACATCTGCACAGGCTAAAATATGACAGTCAGACAAAGGCCCACACATGGAGACAGGGTGTTAATCGTGTTCTGGCAAACACAGACAATTGGGAGACAGATTTGGTAATTGCTTGTTTGCTCTTATGGGTTTGATGTCTGTTTCCCCACTGTCTGCCACTGCTGTTTTGACATGACCCTTTCATGTTTGGCAAATAGTTGGCAGGCAAATGCAATGTTTGGAAAAGAAGAACAGATATACAAGGCATACTTGTGCTCCTTCTGTGGCAATCTGTGTAATTCCAGGCTTATGGCTGTTTGCCACTGTCATGTTGTCAGTGCTGACACAGAAAGGTGCCAGCCTTTTATACACTGACCTTCAGGTACCTCAACTTCTGAGAGGCAGACATCTGGACTAAGCCATAAGTGATTGGGGGAGGGAGACCAAAATGTAGAGACCATTTTTAAGTATTGGCCTTACAAACCTAGAAAGATGATTCATTAACAGGTTTTGCATTATCATGCATTTTTCCATGGGTATGCAGTCTGACACTACAATCTGTCATTATTTTATAACCTTAGTCTTGCGTCTTTTGCCAATGAATTGCCAGGCAACCACTATTTCATGTTATACAGAGAACAATTATGATGCAAACCTCTGGACATTTTGAATAGGTCTGTACAGTTGAGAGGTATGGTAGGCACTGTGTAGGTTACTCCAAGCTGTGTACTGCCCATATGTGTGGCCCCCTGTCCATGACCTGTACAGTTTTCCTGCATTAACAGATATTGACATTTGGACAGTGTTTACATATCCTACCGTAGGTGTAGCTGACATGCATAATTATTTGCACTGCATATCTCTGAACATGGCCCTGTCAAAGACAGCCTGTACCTAGGCCACTACAACACAACAGCTGGGAGTAAGTGCTGGCCAAATCCTGACAGTATTAACCACACATATACATAGCTCACTGACCCCTGCATATTGTGAACATGCATCAAGTTATCATGTGCATTGGGACAGCCTTGGTAATGTGTGCTTTGATGCTATTTCCCTGCAAACATATATGTCACTGCATTGCTATGAGAATATGGGGGGCACACCTGTCAACTGTACACATTTGCACAGGCTGTGCTGGTATTTGCTTTACATTTTGGTTCCATTTAGCATACTGTTGTGCCCTGTCTTGGGCACTAGAGACATATCACTAAAGACCGCAGGTCAGATTGTAATGGCATACATTTGAGTTTCAGACTTCCTACCCTTCAGAGCCTTACTGCAACTGCTAAACCTGCTGTGCTATCACTGTGTAAGTCTGTAGGGGGGTATTTCATCTTTGTCGCTATTTGTGGGCCATTGCCAGACATTTCTTTATGGTTTTCTACAGCTAACTTGCTGGGTGAGGCTGACGGGTGCATATGGGACCCCCACACTGACATCCATGCCTGTGACCTATGATCACTCAGTTAGTTAGCCCCCCACATATACTGCAGTGGGATTTGTTACCTTGGGTACTACTACATAGTGTGGGGAGGCCAGTATTGGGCAAACATTTCCTGGTGTCCCACAAAGCTGTCAGTTGTTTGCTGCTATCCCAGTAGGCCACCCCACGCCCCTTGCATGCATGCAGAAATACCATAGATATGCTAACAGAACATACTAATACATTCATTTATTTTTAAGAAGACTGACTTACCTTGTGCCTGTGGCAGTTGTGTGGAAGGTGCTTGAGGACTGCCTATGTCGGATACATGCAGTACACTTCCTATAGGTTCTTAGGTTCATAGGCAGGTATTAGGCTATCGGCCTACGTAAGCCAGCAAGGTTCCATAGCTTATGCCACCCAAGAAAGTTATTTTCCTGTGCCACTGTCCAACAGAGACACAGAAGTGATCCTCGGGGTGTATTTCCTATTTCCCATCCACTCATCAAGATTTTTCTTGAAGAGTGCTAATGAAGAACTTTGCTTGACATAGATGGGTAGCTTGTTCCAGAGTATAGAAAGTCTCTGGGACAGGAATCTATCCCTCCAGCGTGTCCTGTTTATTGTGGTGACAAGGTTTAGGTCCCTAGAGCATGTAGCTTAGAGGGATTGGGATTTCTTTAGGTGTAGCATGTCCAACAGCTCTGGGTTCGACATAGCTTTATATGTTAGGCAGAGATCACCTCAGAGTAGGTGATATGCTACGGAGTAAAGCTGGAGTTTTTTGAGGCGGTCAGTGTAGGGCATTTGTTTGAGGCCAGTAATCCTCTTTGTGAGGCACTTCTGTGGCCTTTCCAGCTGCTGCAGATGTTTTGTGAGGTACATTCCAAAAGGAGCTTTGTACTCTATAATGGATCTAATGAGTGACGAATAGAGGGGAACAATGACCTCTTTTTTCCTGGATGAGAACCCTTTTATGATGAGGTGTGCCGTGCAGAAGGACTTCCTGTCTACTGTGGCGATGTGACTATCAAAGGAGAGACAACTGTCCACCTGGGTCCCAAGGTCTCTTATCACGCATTCGGTGTTAAGTAGACTGCTGCCTATGTGATAGTTCATGGGTACAGAATTTTTACCAAAGGGGATGACACTGCACTTTTTGGCATTGAGCTTGAGGTCATGGCTCTGACACCAGGCATCTGTCTCAGTGAGGCCCTTCTGTAGGATGTCCACATGGTAAGTTACAGGTAGTGTGACGTGTGTTATCTATTTTACTGTGTGTGTGAATCTGAGAGAGGTTTCAGTCCTTGGGTACCTACAGTGTCAATGTGTGTGCTATGCTTTACCTCTTTGCCAAGGCCAGGCCATAATGGGCATGTCTCTGTCTGCCTACAGGAGCTGGCTCAAGGGGTTCTCGTCTGACTCCCTCTGTGCCTGTGGGGACCTTGGCAATGGTGGGAGGCTGTGTGGCCCTTCCCCATGCTGTTCCTGCTGAATCTGTTTCTGCAGGATCATATTGTGTAACATGGCACGTACTATGAACATGTGTGCACACTGTGGCTGGAGAGTACTGCAAGGCTCCATCAGATATGTCAAGGCAGCGGAACCATGACTAGAGCATCCCATACACATGCTCTATAATGATCCTGGTTTGTGCTTGTGCCTCATTATGGCATTCTTGAGTGGGTGTGTGTGCATTTCTGATGGGTGTCATCATCCATGGCTCCAGTGCATAGCCAGCATCCCCCACCAGATGGCCATATGGGATGTCCCCCCTGGCAAATCCCTGATACAGCTGTTAGGAATGCCAGATGTGGGAGTCGTGATAGTTTCCAGGGCTGCCAGCACACACGTTCATGATAATGCCCTGGACATTTTACATGACCTGACAGTTTATGGAGTGGAAGCCCTTGCAGTTTATGTAGGCCCAACCTTGCTCACTGGGTGGTACTTTGATGTGGATGTATGTGCAGTCTATGGCACCCAGTATCTCCGGATATCTGCTACATGGTGGAAGAGGTGCATATTGCTGGTTCACTTCTCATGGGTGCTAAGGAAGTAAATGTGCTCACCGGCATGTGGTAGCATGGCATCAAGGAACTGGTGGATTACCCTGGATGCAGATGCCTGTGAGACCCCCATGATGTCCCCAGTAGGTCTTCAGAAAGTACCTGTAGCTAGTATTCTTAAGGCTACACATACCTTGGTATCCACTGGGATGGGTTCACCTCTGTTGGCTCTAGATTTGAGGTGAGGCTGGCACAGCTTGATGAGTACCTGAAGTATGTCCCTGTCCACCTTGTAGCACTCTACTATCTCCAGATCATATAGCTCCTGATAGGTTATACTGGGTATGAACACTCTTCTCCTCAGTCTGGGGTGGTTGCCAGCATTATCCTCCTCATCGCCCTCAGCCTCTAGCATACTGATGTATCAAAGTGACAGCAGCCCCTAACATTTTTTCAGTTAAAATTTCCCTGAGTGTGTACACCAATAGTGCAGAGTTTGTGGAAAAAAACAGATTGGTAGATGTTTGCACAGTTTATACTGTTGTGCTGCAGATGCTGCCTGTATGATTGGCTGGCTATGATACATTCCACTGCTTGCTATTTTATTTGTATTTGATTGCTTTTATTCTGCTATTTCCATTTTTTCCCTTCCCATGTCTGCCCCTTTTAAGCCCTGAGGCTTGCCGCGCAAACCCTGATCCCAAATCTAAACAGTCCTGCTATTTCCAGGGTTTTTTTTTGTTTTGTTTTAAACCCTGTGCATGCCGTGCAAACCCATTTAGCTAAAGTAAGCTCTTTGCAGGTAGAAATGGCCCTCCCATGTATGTGAACATGCTCTTCATTTTATTGATAAGTCAATACAGCCTTGGACACACACCCTTGCTTAGGTGTGCTTAGCTAAGCTCCAATGGGAGCCGTAGAGCTCCAATGTGCTTAAACCAAGCATGACACACCCCCTTTTCATGTCAGCTGCTTCTTCTTTTTACACTGCAGAATTATAGCTCCTATATGGTTAGGTGCAATCAAGGAATGGTCTCCCATTTAGTGATTCAGTAAAATCTGCTCATTTGCATACCCCACTGCCTTAGTCCCTGGTTACACCTCTACACCACAGCCTTCCTCCTTAGCAACTAGTGTTACCTGTTATTGTTTTGATTCTGCATATCATAGACTATAATGCCAAAATGCAGATTTTACTTAAAATTGTCTTTTCACATTTTTTTTAATTTTTGGCACAATCTCACTTGTATGCTGCTGGCCTATGCTTAAACGGACAAAAAAAAATAAACTTTGATTTTTATCATTTTGCAACTCTTTTCCATGCCAATGGCCATATTTTTGGCCATTGGCATTTCTAATGATTATAATAGGTTCATAGGTAGGTACTAGACTATCGGCCGTAGGGCCTATATAAGCCTAGCTAAAAAGGTACCCTGGCTTTCTCCACCCAAGAAAATCATTTTCCTGTGCCCCTGTTAAGCGGAGCCACAGAAGTGATCCCCAAGATGAATTTCCTATTTCCCATTCAATCATCAAGATTTTTCTTGGAGTGCTAATGAGGAGGATATAGATAGGTAGTTTGTTCCAGAGTATAGGAAGTCTCTGGGACAGGAATCTATCCCTCCAGTATGTTCTGTTTATTGTGGTGACAAGGCTAAGGTCCCTAGAGAATGTAGCTTGAAGGGATTGGGATTTCTTTAAGTGGAGCATGTCCAACAGCTCTGGGTTTGATATAGCTTTGTATGTTAGGCAGAGATCGCCTCTGAGTAGGTGATATGAAATGGAGTAAAGCTGGGGTTTTTTGAGACAGTCTGCATAGGGCATCTGTTTGAGGCCGGTAATCCTCTTTGTGAGGTATTTCTGTGGCCTTGCCAGTTGTTGCAGATGTCTTGTGAGGTACATACCAAAAGGGGCATTGTACACTATAATTGGTCTAATGAGTGATGAGTAGAGGGGAGCAATGACCTCTTTTATCCTGGATGAGAAACCTTTTGTGATGAGGTGTGCCACATAGAAGGATTTCCTGACAACTGTGGAGATGTGATCATCAAAGGACAGACTACTGTCCACCTGTGTCCCAAGGTCTCTTATCATACTTTCAGTGTTAAGTAGACTACCACCTATGTGGTAGTTTATGGGTACAGAGTTTTTACCAAAGGGGATGACAATGCACTTTTTGGCTTTGAGCTTGAGGCCATGGCTTTGACACCAGGCATCTGTCTCAGTGAGGCCCTTTTGTAGGATGTCCACATCATTAGGAGGTTTGATTATGGCTCCTAGTTTGCAGTCATCTGTGAACTTCATTAGCCAAAGACCTTCTGTGTTAGCCTGTACTTCAGAGAAGTAGATACCAAACAGGAGAGGACCCAGGACTGAACCCTGTGGTACTCCACTTGTCACTGGTCTGAAGCCAGATTTGGAGTCTGATACTTTCACAGTGTGGGTTCTGTCAGTGAGCCAGTTGGCAACCCATCTTGCGACATAGGGATTTATACCTAGTTTAGTGAGTTTATCTATAATTCCAGAGTGGGGGATAGTGTCGAAAGCCTTGGCGAAATCTAGATAGGCTGTGTGAACCATCTTACCCTTGTTCTATGGCTTTGGTGACTGCTTCAAAGAAGTCTGTCAGGTTTAGGAGACATGATCTGCCTTTTACAAACCTGAACTGGGTGGGGTCCAGAGTTTGGAGATTACCAATCTCTCTGTTTATAAGTTCCATGATGATACGTTCCATAGCCTTGCAGACCAGGCTCGTCAGGCTAATGAGGAAGTAGTTCCCGGGGTTCGTGGTGGCTCCCCCTTTGTGGAGTGGGATAACCATTGCTGTGCACCATTCAGTGGGCACATAGCCTGAGGTGAGGCTACGATTGAACATGGTACTTAGGTGGGGTGCCAGTTCATTCTGTAGTTCATGTAGAATGCAGCCTGGGATGTTGTCAGGTCCCATGGATGCTGGGTTCTTGGCTTTGGATAGTGTGGTTTTTACCTGTGCAGCCATGATTACCAGAACTTTGCATTCTTCTGGTATAGAGATGGGCCCTTTGGGGGGTGAGGGGGGGGGGTAAAGTTAGCACTGAACCTATCTACTAGGATGTTGGCAATATCAGTTGGTTCTGTATATTTAGTGCCATTGTGCTGTAACTCCGAGCAGCTCTTAGTGTTGCCATTGAGATTCTTGACATAGCTATAGAATGCTTTGTGGCTGTCTTTAGAATCAGTGGTGATTTTGTTTTCATAACTAGCTTTGGAGGATTTTATGAGGGATCTCAGCTTCTTACTGAGGCTGACCAGGGAGTTCCTCCAATCATGGGATTTTACTCTTTTTTGCCACAGTTTCTTTCTTCTGCTGTAGAGTTTGTTTATGGCAGGGGACGACCAGATTGGCTTCCTTTTTTGAAGATAGCATCTTGATTCTGTTAGGGATAGCACAATCCATGCACTCGTGCAAGGGCTTATAAAGTGCATTTGTGTAGGTTTCAACAGTTGTACCTCTACTGTCCTTCTGCATAGGTGTCGTGAAGTTTTCCACTTCTGTCTTAAGAAGCCTGAAGTTGGCTTTGGAGAAATATTTTACAGTGGTTTCCCTAATGGGGGGTGGGGGCAGGATGTGGATGTCTAGGGTGATTAGATTGTGGTCGGATCTCACCAACGAGGAATTGACCTCTGGTATGGAACACCAGTCCCCTATGTTAGTAATGACCAGATATAGGATATTGCTGCCCCTGGTGGGGGTGTGGATAAGTTGATCCAAGGCATTGGAATTTATGAATTCCAGAAAACGTTGAGCATAAAAGTTGGTACATGAGTAGTTTTCCCAGTTAATGGTGGGGTAGTTGAAATCACCCATTATTAGGGTGTTGGGTTGTACCCTAATATTTTTAAGTGTATCAAGAAATGAGGAGTGGGAATCCTGGGGCATGGTGGGGGGATCTGTAGCAAGCTACAGTTTGGATTGTGGCCTTGCCCAGAGTTAGTTGCACTTGGATAATCTCGGATGCATTATGCTGAGCAACTAGCCTGGAGCTGTGGATATCCTTAATGAATATGGACAAGCCTCCGACGTTAGTGTTTCGGTCCAGGTTAGGTGGCCGAAAGGTGTGGTATGAATTATAGCCTGGTAATGCAGGGGTTCTCTCTGGAGCCTTGAACCAGGTCTCTGTCACTGCACAGATGTTGATGTTCTCCACTTTAAAGAGTGCCTCGAGTGAGTGCATTTTGAGATTTAGACTTTTAGCATTGAGTAGCATTACCCTCAGATTTTGCTTGCTTGTACCTGTTATGGTGGTGAATTTGTCATTTGAACCTTGCCTAAAAAGGCATTATAGGGGTGGCAAGAGCCTTAGCCAGTGTCCAGAATCCCAAGGGTGACAGGTGCAAGCCATCTCTGGCAAAGCATCGTGGGCTGTCGATCATGTCATCCCAGGCAGACCAATACTGGATCCCCTTAGAATGACACCAGAAGCTTAGCCAATTGTTGAAGTCAATCATGTTGTCTTTGTAATGTGGCATCATTCTGGGTGATGGCAGGATGCTACTCAGGGCTAGGGTCATACCTGCCTAGGCTACAAGATCGGAGAGCTCCTCCATTTCTCTTTTCATGTAGTCCTGGGAGGTACGTCTCAGGTCATTCACACTAACGTGGACAATGAGATAGTCATATTTGCTTTACTTGCTTGCTTTACATGCTTTAATTTGAGCAGTCATGCCCTCATTTTGACTTTTGCAGAAATATATTCGGTTAGTAGCCGAATAAATTTCTGCAGCAGACATTATTCTGGCACAGATGCCTGCCTGCTTATTGAATCACTAATTTACCTGATTTGCATGGTTTTCACCAACAAATTAGGTAATTAGCATTATTCAGTGGTGTCCGTACCAGAATAGTGCAACCAGGCTCGTGCACATCCCCAGCCTGGTTTACTGAATCGCACAGGCTCCAAATTCCGTGTTCGGGCCATGCCACTATTCAGACATGGGATTTTAGCTTACTGAATCCCGGGGTTAGTTTTTTCCAGACACTGTCTCTTTTGAACATAAGGGTACAAGTGGGTTGTGTTAACCAAGGAGAAAAGTTGGATTTAATTCTAATTTTTTCTGGTGGGGGCCAGGGAGTTCAGTGTGTTGAGAAAGATGTTGTTAAAATTATTGACTGCATCCTCAAGTGGGAGTTCATGATGTAAGGACCAGTTTATCAAGGAGAGCACATTATTAAAAATATCAGGGCTAAAGTTAGTGAGTTTATGACAGTCCTTATATTGGTGGGCTTTGTTCAATTGGGGAGAGTGTCTTTGAACATATGTGAGAAGGTGGTCATTAAGGCATCAGGCAGTGTGGTGGCATTGTGGTTGAGGTTTGGGTTAGAGATGAGGATTCAGTCAAGTGTGGTGCCAGTATTGGTGTGTTTATTCAGACGTGTGGGGGAAGAGACTGGTTGGGAGATACCACAGAGATTAATGCTACAATTTGAAGAACAGGAGGCTATTGCATTCCAGTCTATGTTAACATAATAACATAATAACATCCCAGTAAACATTATTTAACTTTATCATAGTTTAAGCAATCACTATCAGACAATTTAGAAACAGCAGTTACAGCTTTACCATGGAGTAAGGGGGTCAGAAACTGTACCCAGACCCCTTGATCAACATTATACTGCTTACATACTCTTTCAAATATATGAATAAAACTATCAAAATTATCTTCCTCTGTAAACTGTGGAAGAAATTTACTGACCATTATTGCTTCAGGAGTTTGGTTATTCCCTTCTTCATTACCTCCATGACCTTGATGAAGAGTCAGCATCTCCCTTTCATGTTGACACTGCTTCTGATTTTATTCAGCCTTCAAACACTGCAGTCTCTCTGCCAATTTTAATTCCAAACATGTGGCCTCCAGTTCAAGTCTCTTTAACTTCAGATGGATTTTTAAATCCTCTGAGGTAAAGGTGAACTGTCCTGTTTCTGAGTGCTGCACATCTCCATTGACAGACAGGTTATCTTCCTGGTTGCTGATCCTGGCTACACCTGTGACTAAGACTGAAACCATTTCCTCTTTAATTAGGTTGGCATATACAAGTCATTTGGCTGTGCACACCCTGGCCAACTGGTTCTTTGTTAGCTTGCCATAATCCACTGCTGACAGCTTTGTCTACTTTCCATGACTAAACTAAACTAACAAAAATAAAACTGTTGTGAGAATGAAACTCTGTATGTTTACCTTTTGGCTGCTGAGAGTACACACACCTTCAGTGACAACTACCTACAGGTTGCAGAAGTTCAATTAATATCCCCATCACTGCTCATCAATATGTCATGTCCCTCCTCTGGACCAGTAACCAAGGAGCCTTAATCCTCATCACTAACACTGGTGAGGGACATTCACTTGGAACAAAAATAGATACACACAGTATTTTCAGATGCAGCTCTTTGCACCAAGCACAATTTCCCTTAAGAGCACACAGGGAGTGCACTCAGCCCTGGGGCTGGGTTTCCCTCTCTGTCTCTCTCCAGGCCCCAAATAAGACTCCCCACTGACCACAGCTTCAGAGTTGAGTCATCGGCCAAATATTCCAAGCCAAGTCATTCACTACCCTCTCTTTGAAACCAGTGCTGTGTGCCCATGTTCCAAGTAACTGACACACACACTCTTTGAGATTTGATTTTCATATTTTCATAAACACACACGCACACATGCACACACGCACACACGCACACACACACGCACACACACACACACACACACACACACACACACACATATCTGGGAAAGGCTGGCACAGATTTACCAGCTATGCCCCCTCTGCTCAGACTATAAGGTAGATACTGCTACCAGAGCACTCCAAATCCAGTTGCTCTAAGGCTCTTACCAGGGTACCCAATTATACTGAGTAAAGTTAATACTAATACAAATGGTAGTGTTTCACCAATGCAGCAAGGTTTTTGGGAGCGGCCACAGTGTCAACAAATAAATATAAGCACTCCCATAGATTAAAATTTTCTCTATAAGACCAGCCATAATGAAAAATTTAAATATATTTAATAATAAATAATAAAAGAACACAAAAATACTAAATGCCTATTTACAATAAACACCAGTGTTTCAGTCACATGAAATATTAAAAATAACACTGATGGAAAGATTCATACAGATACAGAGAAACAATACTTAACTAATCTCACTATATTTTTCTGACTGATCTAAAGAATTACTGTCTTCTAGTTCACTTACTAGAGCAAGGCAAGATGATGTAGGTGAGTGGTCCTTCTTTGTCAGGTTTCAAAAATAGACTGCTCTGAGACTTCTGTCTCATCTGGTATTAAAGCATCATTTCAATGCTCACTTACAGAATTACATTACCCACATTTGTTCATCTGACTTCTTCTTCCCGCACTACCACCTTTACTAGAAACTGAACCAATCTCTAGCACATATGTGTCATAATACAAGCAGCACACACATACAGCTTTTCTAATATGTGTTACAGCATTTGGAAGCTATAAAACCATTTCAAATATTACACCCTTCCAAAGTAGCAATTAGTTCACCCCTAAGGACAATGCAGTAGGATTTCTTTTCCTGGTTTTCACAGACATTTTGTCTCAGGCTGCAATTAGAACTGTAAGATACAATCTTTATGGCCTAAACCAGGTAAATTAATTTCAGACTATTTTTCAAATTTAGCTGGAATGAGATTAACCTCTTCTCTTCCAGTATTCTCTTTTACAATATATTCATTTCAACAGTTACAATACCTTCTGACATATAGGTGTACTTCTTTTCTGTCCAGCAGTTTCTATTGTTGGTACCTCTTTAAAACAAGCAGCTTTACAATCACACTTTCAACACAAGCATCTGTACAAATCAGTGTTATATACAAATGGCATATCATTCTTTAGAAAACTCCAGCTAGCTATGCTGCCATATGTAACACATCCACTGCCCTACTTCTGCTGGCATAGCTAGCAATACCTCACATCATCAGAGAAGGCATTCTTAAAAGATCATGAGTATTATTTTCCATACTTCTGTACACCTTGGTAGAGTAGGGTAGGCCCAGTGGGTCTATATTACTTCATCAAAAACTAATTCCAGCAAACTGCCATTCATCAAACACAAACCAGTGAATGGCCGGTCATCAAACATTCACTTCAGTGAATGTCTTTCTAAGGGAAGGGAATTACTCGTCCCCCACACTGACCATAACACACCCTACATTATATCACACCCCTCTACTTATGTATACTAACTCTGAGATCACACTACAGTGGGGAAAAGGGCAAATTTCCTAATGATGGCCAACTAACTCCCTTCCCTTAGAAAAACATTTGCTGAAGTGAACGTTCAATGAACAGCCTTTCACTGGTTTGTGTTCGATGAATGGCTATTCATTGGAATTAGTTTTTGACAAAGTAATATAGACCCAGGCCCAACAAATCCTGCATCTTTCACTCTGTTTTTGGCACCTATTTCAGTACTAACACCTTTGGTGCTGAAACCTATCTCAAACCTTCTCTGGTCAGAGTTGACAGTATCTCTTCTGTTAACACTTATCCCTCATCTGACACATCTGACTCCAAAGCCTTCATAGCTGACTGTTTTTCAGTGACAGTTAATAAAGGTTGATGTGTTGGAGCTCCTACAATACTGGTCTGTTTGGGTCCATTCTTGACTTTGGGGCCTTCAGTACTCAACACATTGGCTCAGATCTCCATCATGCACCTGGCCAGACCCTTGACAGTGACAACACAGAGATCAATTCTCCCTACTCAGTTATCTTTGGAGAAGGAGACAGCTCTGGTTGGATCGTCCTCTGTGCCATAGGGGCCAACCTCAGCATTTGAATTATTTAAGAGGATCATCAGCTGTTCATTGATACAAGAAGGAGATGCTCCCTTGGTTTCAGGTTCATACTTAGGCACCAGTCCATCCGAGACTTTCAGTCCATATCTTCAGTCCTAAGAAGAACAGCCCAGTTCAGAGTGCCTTGAACCCACCCTTCATCAAGTCCCCAGGCATACTTCTGGTTTCTCATATGACACTCCTCCCCATGGGTCTATATCACATA
Source organism: Protopterus annectens (assembly GCF_019279795.1). Taxonomy (NCBI): domain Eukaryota; kingdom Metazoa; phylum Chordata; order Ceratodontiformes; family Protopteridae; genus Protopterus; species Protopterus annectens. The sequence goes on along the minus strand of NC_056746.1, from coordinate 1,053,900,289 downwards.
GTCAAAGTCGTATAACTTTGAACACATAATGCTCGAACCATTATGTTTTAAGTTACAAAACATTGACTATGGATAAAAAAAAAAACAACGGAAAACAAAATAGACTGTTTTAAGCGGGGGGGGGGGGCAAGCCTCCCTGCACCCCCGCTACTTAAATATACCAACTCTGAGATCACACCCCATTGAACAAAATGGAAACCTCCGCTTATGGAGATTTCCATTCAAATGGTCGAACTTTTACAAAGTCGAACTTATGGTCTCGACCATATGAGGTTCGAACTTGTGAAAGTTTGACTATGTGATAGGAATCTCCTCCTCACACCCCAATCCTGAGGTTCACAAGAAATGTCAGTGTTAAAGTAGATACACTGATTCCACATGGAATTGCTAACATGAGACACAGACCTTGGTGAATAAGAAGGATCTCACTTCACAGCTCTTCCAAAGACTCCACCTTTGGAGATATCTTGTAAATGATGTATCGGGGGTGGGGCTTGTCCCCTAGATCCTCCTCCCTGGATGATAAAGTATTGTTTAAGGCCTTTAGAGCTGGATCCTTTATATCCTAGGTGGTCCTTTCTACAAGCTGCCTCATCAACCTAGAGGCAGAGGGGGGCATGGCAGAGACCCAATGTGGTATAACTAATACCTACAAGCCAGACAAGATCCTGAGATGTCCCAAGTGCTGATTTTATTGGAGTAAGGGCCTTCTAATTCTATTAATATTGCAGCAGCCACCAAAAAGGAGCTATCAGAGGAGAGGTCTATGGTACATCCTCCAAACAGGAAGTCTAGGACAATGGACCATTTTGGAAAGTGAGCATACATCTCAGGAATTTTCTCTCTGAGGGCATTGAGCTTTTTTATACTTATGACTTGGTTCCAGAGGCATCTAGCAGAACAAAGTCCCAAATTCTGTCTGGAGGCCCCACCCCACTCAACACCAGGAGATTCAGCTATCCATCTTGTTGTCCATCATCAGTCTGTCTGGGAGGTTAATCTATAATGGAGCCAATGGAGCAGCTAGGGAAGAAGGCACCAGTATTGCTATGCATAGTCATGTCTGGCTTTGGTTGTGCAATTTTGCAGACAGTTTTATAGGGTCCTTTATAAACCCCCTACAACAGAGCATCTCAATTTGATCCGAACATCAAATAAACTTTGATGAAGAGTGAGTAAAAGGAGAAGACATTGTCCGCCATCAGCATCCACTTGGAACCCATAAAAGTCCTATTATAGGAACCAGAAGGGCAGCAAATGGCTCACACCCATTCTAGATCTCAGCAGGCTGAATTTCTTTGTAAAGTTGACAAAATTCCAGAAGATCATGGTATAGTCCATCCTTTCATTCTTACATGAAGGGGACTAGTTGTGCTGAATAGAACTTAAGGATGCTTACTTATATACCAAGATCACAAAACAAACCAGAAGGTACTTCCACTTAAAGTTGGGAGCCAGTCATTATCAGTTCTGATTACTGTCCTTCAGTATCTCCACAACCCCCCCTCCCACCCAGTGTTCATCAAGTGCATGTCAATAATTGCAGCACACCTCAGGCTGCAAGTGTTTTAGGTGTTTCCATATCTCAAGACAGCATTCTAGATGCAAACACAAGATAATCACTTACTCTACTTATGTTGGTCCTTGGGCATCTCAATAAAGTTAGAAAGATCCAACCTGGAGCAGTCCATGACCTTTACAGGCTGCCATATAAACACCACAACACAAACAGAAAGGGTCTCAGAGCTAAGGTTGGTCTCCATCAGACTATAAGTCATAGATCTTCTCAAATATGATGGTGCTCCACTACTTACCTTGGGTATGATGGCAGCCTTTCCTCCTCTTCTATTAATGACAAAATTCTTACAGAAAGTATCTCTGTGCAAGAGAAAAGTGACTGTCATAGCCCACCTTCTGGCCCAGACAAATATGGTTCCCAATGCTGTGGCCTCATGTGACACTACCTCATTGGTCACTAGCTTCACAGCTAGATCTTTTCATCTCGCTAATTCTGGGCAGACTCATCAAGACATCGTCTCCCTCAGACTAATCACATTCTTTTTCTAATTCTATTAATGGCGAATAAACCACAATTTCCTTCTAGAGTAGTTTTGGTTCTAACTATAAAACAAAAACAGTCTACTAGAAAACTTTATAAGATTAAATGAAAAAGATTTTCCCTTTGGTCAGTAAATCAAGGGTCGGATCCATACATGTTGTGAAAAAATAATGGAGAAGGTAATACTGGATAAGTTATTGTTAGATCTGGATAGGTTGGGACTTGAAACCATATATCAGCATGCATATGTTGAAAATAGATCTACTACCAGCTGTAACATGATGTTCTATAACAATATAATAACAGCTATGAATGAAAATCTGTGCTGTGATGTGATTTATATAGATTTAACTTCCGGATTTGACAGGGTCATACACAAAACAGTGATCAATAAATTAGTACAACTAGGTACTGATGTATAGTTGATAAGATGGATAGCTGCATGGCTTACAAATAGGACATGACAAGTATCACACACCAACTGGACAGGTGAAATCCTTGGTTACAGTAAAGGAGTCCCACAGGGCTCTGTCCTAGGCCCTTACTTGTTTAGACTGTATCTTTCCGACCTTACTTTTTCATCCGAGATGTTCTACAGTCTATATGCTGACAACCTGAAAGTGGGTAAACTGATTACAAGTGTTACAGATAAGTCATGTCTGCAAACTATTTGACTAAATTGACCATTTGGGCAGAGGAGAATAATATGATGATAAATACATCAAAAACTAAGCATATGAGATTTGGGAGACATAGACTGAAAGGTGAATATTTAATACACCACACAGTGATTGAAACTGTAGACTCATTTAAGGACCTGGGTATATGGGTAGATTCAGCTATGAGTTTTTCTAATCATATCAACCAATTGGCTAATGATAGTTATAGAACTATAGGTTGTATAAAAAGATTTATAAAGTCTAGGAAATCAAACATAATGAAGTCATTGTTTGTTAGTTACATTAGACCCAAACTTGAGTATGGAATAACAATATGGAAACCCTATAGGAAAACAAGCATGAATAAACTGGAAAGACTACAGCAGAAATATACCAAGGGCATCCATGGATGTAAAAAGTTGTTATGAAAGACTAAAATATCTGAACTTGTACAGTGTCTCTTATAGATATTTAAGAGATCTTATTCAGGTATATAGAGCATGTAGAGACTACTACCTCTGGGAATGTTTGGGTTATCAAAAAGTACTAGAGAATCATCAGACAATCTGTGTAGAAAATTCTATAGGAATGAGAAGTGTACTAACTGGTTCTCTGACAGAGTAGCTGATGCATGGAACAGACTACTAAATTACATTAAAGCAAGTACTAGTTTAGATATTTTTAAGAACAGCCTGGACAGTTATTATGGGAACAAGTGTTTTGATATATTGGTAAGATAGAAGGGCATTAATGCCCTTGCTTGAAACATTTGTATGTATGTATGTATGTATGTATACATAAGAAAACTTTTACCCACAAGACCCAAGGCATATTTCTCTTGATCTGTCTCAACCTGCATATCTTACTTCAAATTCTTTTCTATAGAGGACATTTGTGCCGCAGCAACACCTTTATCAAACACTATATATTATTATCACAATCTAGTGCTTCAATCAATTCTTCTATTGACAGGGGTATCCTGCCATTCTCACCATCTGGGAAGAATGTAGCTGTGGATTCTGTCCTAATCATCAAGATAGATGAAGGATACAATATAGAATATGAAAATTATGCACTTAACATAATGGTAGATCCTTATTATCCCTCTCTGTCTGTCTTGTATCCCACCAACCATCACAAACCAAGTTGTCATATTTCTTCCTGGATATACCTGTATGAGCTATGTCTAAAACCTTTCCCCAGACCTTCTTCAGTACTTTGTATCTGATGGAGGCCAGTCTCAATCTGAGGGACAGGGAGGAATTCATTGTATCATGGGAGAGGGAGGAACTCAACTGCTGGAAAACATTCTGAGTACAAAGGTGCTGACTCAGATCTGCCATGAGGGCAGATAACCCAGCAACTGAGGTAGATAGAGGAGGACAATATAATTTATTATTATGGGGCAAGTTCATAACGTTTGTCTATGGTACAAGGGGGTGTCAGGGCATGATAGAGGTTTTCTACTGTACTACCACAGAGAGGCAATAGTTGCATACTCTGCCTCTCTGGACACTATAGCTTAGCAGGAATAATTTGTAGAATATTTAAATGAAAGGATCCACCAATGTGCTTGTTCAATTGCAGAGAAATATGTTGCATCATGATTTGAGGGAGAATATTAGATTTGATAGTTGTACCAAGTTGATATGATTATGACTACCACCCTAGGCAATTATGTGGATCTAACAAATAAGAAAAGCAACAAATGCAACCACTATGGATAAACTTCACCTTCTCCAAAGCAAAGTAGTTATTCCATTAGTATGTTGGTTAGAGAATGTATTTAAACAGGAAGTGATGTGCAATGTGAATGAAGTCTGATGAAGCATCTATTTGATGTGAAAGTGCTTACTGGTGTTATCTGTTCTACTTTGAAGTTGGTTCTACAATAAATCATTGGAATTTTATGCTGTGGTCTTCTCATCTCCATTTTTGATATACACAATTATGTGGATCTACAAAAAAAAAAAAACACTTCAGAGCTATAATAAAACTGATTTAATGCTTTTGTCTCTAACTATCAAAAGGCTTTTTTACACTGATACCACTGGAATTGTTGCACTATTTTTAAAAAAATCATATGATACACACAAGCCAATTACAAATGAACCTTGATGAAATATACAGTTAAACACAGCTCTTAAAAAGTCATACGTCTTAAAATACCCTTTAAATTGATGGTGCCATTTAACTCAGGACTGTCAACCGCATTCAAACCCATTTGCCATTTTTTTTAACTAGGGATTCCAAGTTCTCTCCTATTGGGTCTATTGAAACATGATGTAGAATACAAAAGTTAAACTTCCTGAAACCTGGATACAATGTAGAGTGCCTGTAGAATTGCATTTCTGTTATTTTATAGCATTACAACATTCAGAAATCATCTGTAAAAGCTTATGAGTTTTCTTCCTACATAGAATGTGTCACAGCTGTCACTTGTTGATAAATAAAAATCTCTGTTGAATTATATTGCATCTTTGTTTATTTGAGAAAGTGATGGCCTGATTAAATAATATACTGTAGCATTGATGCTATCTTTAATATATCAACTTTGGGAACAAGTGCCACATTTGTTGGCACTTTTAGGTTTGTTGGAGGTGAACATTTGATTTTTATTAGACGTTTCCAATAAACTTTGTAAGTTGACATTCTTCCTGTATGTGAAACACTGGTTCAGTAGCTACTGCTTTGCATTTCCCTGTAAAATTTGCAGTTACATTTTATGATATCTTTAACATTATTTGCATCTGAGTTGTAATCCACCCTCATAATATTACTACATCTCAGTATGGCACCTTTATCAGAAGCTATATTACATTTCTCCCCATGACTTACCTTGGTAGCTTTTAAAATAGGACAAGATATATATATATGGTTCTACCTGACTTCACCGAAACACCAAAACACCGACAACGCAATCACCGAAACCACATAACCGACAGTACAAAAACACGAAAATTCACATGCCCGACAACGAAATAACCGACGGTACACAAACACGAAACCTTATACACTTCACACACCACAATCAACAAACAAAACACATTCCCCATCCAAAAACCACATACACAACACAAGCACACCAAAATCCCTGCAAACCCACACTAAACCTCACATACACAACTACCTACAACCCTGACCCAAACCCTAACCCTAAGGTCCGTCACTACCGACACTTACCTGACCCGCTCCTAACCCTAACTCACTTATCCGCCCTAACCCAAACACAATCACTACCGCACACTTACCTGACCCGCTCCCTAACCCTAACTCACTTATCCCGCCCCTAACCCAAACACATTCACTACCGCACACTTACCTGACCCGCTCCCTAACCCTAACTCACTTAACCCACCCCTATCCACACTTACCTTACTCGCACCCTAACGTCCGTCACTACCGCATACTTACACAGCCTTTTCCCATTTCGGCATCCTCAGCGTCGGTGCTTTCATCCGTCGGGTCGGTCTTCTGCACTGTCGATCTTCTGGGTCCCGTCGCGTCGGTCTTCTGCACTTTCGCTCTTCTGCGGCTCTCGATTTCGCTGTCGATGTTCCGGCGTGTCGGTGAAGTCAGGTAGAACCATATATATATATATATATATATATATATATATATATATATATATATATATGTGTGTGTGTGTGTGTGTGTGTGTGTGTGTGTGTGTATATATATATATATATATATATATATATATATATATATATATATGGCTATTTTCCTTTTACCTGCTGTAAAGGACTGTTAACCATGTCACAGCTTATAGCCTCTTTCCACAAATGTTGGCCATAGGCCATTCAGTTCTGTCTCAAGCTTGCCATCATATGTGACTAATCTAGATAGCCTAATAGCTTGGCCCTTAATCATATTAGTCTCATCAACATTTGGCTGTGCGCTATTGACATGTAAACATTAATTCACAAACATATTCTTGCCACATATATGTAGACACTTTGACAAAGAGATGGAATTATGTAAAAGTAATGATGCCTTTGGCTATGTACATTTTTTACTTTTGGAGGAGAACATAAACACTGTCAAAAGACAGCAATCACTTTTACTTTTATGGAACCAGTCACAGTGCAGGAAAGTTCATTGAAGATGTAGGGGTGGGAGGAATGTTATTGTGTGGATTTGTGTGCATGTATGGATAGGCATGAATGAAATTGCATGAATGGGTGCACGTGTGTGTTATCTGTTTGCCTGTCTGTGTGTGTTGGAGCATGCATAAAAGTGAATGTCTGAGTGCTTCTGTGGGTGTTATTTACTGTGGGAGAGGTGATGTTTGTTGATGGATGTACACGTATATATGTGTGTGTGTGTGTGTGTGTGTGTGTGTGTGTGTGTGGGGGGGGGGGTGATATGCCTTTGCCAACATGGAGCATGAGCTGCTAGTGAGAACATTGGCACTATCAGTTCTGACAGCACTAATGTTAGCTAAAATGTAATTCAAAGACATGCTAATGAGCCCATAATGAGGACTTTCTCATTGTAGCCATAGCTGTCTCTGAATCACATTTTCTCACTGTTGTGGAAATTGACATCCTTATGATTTGCAATTTCTGAGACGTGAGGCTTTTTCTAAATCCTAATGTCTGTCTTGTGATTTTTCATATTACGTATTATCCTGAAAATCCTGATTTTTTCTAAATATGTACAGTTTTATTTCTGTGGAGCTTTTATACTATAAATAACAGCCATTTGTCTATTTGATAAATGCCATGAAATCTTTAACATCAGCATAAGGTTCCAGCAGAAGTTTTCTTTGCTTAACATCTCATCTAAAGAAAGGTATCCTAGGACTGCAGCATTACTCTTATGGAGCACTCTGCAATGTCAGTATTAGAACATGAATCTGAGCAAATGGTATAAGAAAAAAGCAAGCGTGCAATCTGCTGAGCAACTGACACTACTGAACCACTTCATTCTTCCTTGGGTTTTCTAGCCATGTAGTACTGACATCAGTTGTCGAAAAATGACTAAGTCACTTAAAACTAACTTACTGGAGTGGTACACTGAATTTTGCAGCAGTCCTACATTTCATTGTTTTTGTTAAAAATGTCATCAGTTTCATCATCACCACCATCATCATCATCAACAACACCCTTTTTCCCATTATTGTATTGGGTTGGGGTATTGAGTCAACTGCTACTGTACTACTTGATTCAGGGCCACTCTCCTTCCTTCTTTGACAGGAGTTCCTACTGTTGCCTTATCTTCTCTCACAGAGTCTGTCCTTCTCTTGATTCAACACGCTTTTCTCCTCTTGCTTTGTTCCTCTTTCTCCCAAATCTTCTTTACCAAATTGTTTTCTGCTTCCCTACACATGAGATCAAATCACTGTAATCTCCTTTAAGTGACATTTTCTGAAACAGTGGTGACCTTAGCTTATGGACTGATTTCCTCATTTCTTTGTCTGTTCCACAATGTGTATCCTGCCACCCATGTCAAGCACTCAGTCTGCATCACCTCAAGGTTTGATTCCCTCAGCCTCCATTGCTTAACTCATTACATCTGAGTGATGCCTCCAGGTGCATCTGCAGTTAACTCCTACTGACGCCTCTAGGCGTCAAATATTGCTTGTTCATATTAACATTAATAATTCCAAAACCATGCAATGTACAAGGTTTTAAAATATTTCATCTTAAAGCTTACGCAGTGGCAAGGTCAACTGCATTAATATCTGACCTTTGTCTAGTACAAGTAAATAGATATTAACCGTTGTTTCTATGATACTAATTTATATAGCTATAATTTTAAATTTTTTTTTGAAAATTTTCAATTTTTTCTAAACATCTCAACAACTACGTAAAGCAGACAGAACTCCTTAGCCTCATATAAAAGCTCTCAGCTAGATGAATAAAATGTTACTAACAGTATGTGAGTAACGAGTGCTTGCTGAGAAATTGTAAGTTGTTTACAAAATATTACAAATGTAACAGTTACTGTGTTTACTGTGACTTATAAAATTCATTTTAAGACCTAAAACCTGAAGAATACTGCCATTATAAAAATATTTTGTGCTGACGAGTTGGCCATTTATACTTATTTCATAACCCCCATGGTTCCAAAGACATGAATCTTTGTTTGAAATGTGAGAACATAATTTGATTCTGTCAAAAGGCTTAGACTCCACCCATTGGAAGTTACAGTGCAAACTTCCTGAGATCCATTGTGTGACTCTGAGCAAATCATTTAACCAGACACCACTCACGGGCTGAGTCTGAAAAAAGTCCATGGAGATTAGTGTTCTACCCCAGAAAACAAATACAAATAAATAAATCTGTACATAGCAGCTTTGGTGATCTGCCCCCTCCTACCTGTTTGCTAATGTAGGTCATCACCAGTATAAACAGCAGTGGGATCTAAGCTAAACCCTGCTGCACCCACTCGGAATGGGAACCTTGCTGTGAGTCTGAACATCAAAATTGTAGCATTAGGTCCATGTATATTGCTGCACTATTTCTACAAAGGTTTCCTGGTCTTCAAACCATGACAGGACTGCCCAAATCAGCTTTCTTTGGATATTTGGTGTACATTTTCCAAGTCTAGGAATGCCCCCTACACTTCACAGAAAAAAAACATGTGGGCTAAGTGACTATTTATATATTTATTGGTTTACTTCATTGTTTGATATTTTGTATCTTTGGTTGTAATTGCTCTAATGACTGATAGCTTCTGGGTTTAGTCTAAGGGGATCCAGTATCTGTCAGCCTGGGATGACATGATTGCTAAACCACGCTGCTTTGCCAGATATGCTCTGCACCTGTCTCCTCTAGGCTTTCAGATACTAGCAAAGGCATTAGCCACCCCTATTGTGCCTTTTTCAGTTAATGTAAAAAAAAAAAAAAACTCACAACATAACAAAATCCCCTCTAGACAAACTCAAGGTTCTGCTGCTTAATGTTAGAAGTCTAAAAAAGAAACTGCACATCCTGGAAGCTCTACTCAACGTGGAAGATGTTGATGTCTGTGCAGTCACAGAACCATGGTTCAAAGCCACAAAAAGTACCCAGAAATGCAGGGCTACAATGCCTTCTACATGTTCAGACCACAGACTGATCATGAAAGAACTAAAGGAGGAGGTGTATTTGTCTTCATTAAGGACCAGTACACCCTGAGACTGATCAAACAGTACAACTATCTCAAAATTTTCCATGTCCATTTAACTTTGGACAAAACCCACTACCACATCATGGCCAACTATAGGTCCTCCACCATGAATCTGGATAAGCATACCACTTACCTGAACTTACTGGAGTTACTTGCCATACAGACAAACACCTTGACTATGGGTGATTTTAACTATCCCTCCATAGAGTGAGAAACATACATGACCACAAACATGCTGGCTCAGAGGTTCTTAAACACTGCTAATACAAATGCTCTGGAACAGCTAGTCAGCACTCCCACAAGGGCTCAAATGTCCTGGACATTATACTCACTAATATGGGACTAGTGCCCCCCCGTGTGATGTCCTCCCTGGTATGATCGAACCATGAATCACTCATTTAATTTAATTATAAGGCCGGATACCACTTCAAGCACAAAAATGCTTAAGAACTTCTTCAAGACAAATGATCCCCACTAACCAATGGTATAAAGACGTTTCAAAGCCCCCTCTAACAAAAATAGCATGGACTCCTATGCAGAAGCATGCACCAAGGCCCTGTATAACCACTTAACCAGTTGTATAGAAATGGCTGTACCTGACCAGATTAAATCTAGGTATTGCTGCAAAAATCAAGCCACCATGGTGGCGCTGAGTATAAACAGAATACAACAAGAGAAAGAAATTAACTTCCAAGAACAAGAGGGACCAGGTTCAGCAGAGGAAGAAATCCCTCTCTAGCATAAATCAAGAAATTAGGAACCTTGTCGAGTCCCCCAAATCTAATTATGAAGCAAAATAGCCACACTAGCAAGGATAATTACAAAGCATTCTTTAACTATGTCCAAAACCTACAAGGGAATACCCAGCTATGGGTGGAACTGGTTGTGGATGGCACCACCCATGCTCAGCCAGGATTAATAACCAACCTGCTAGCTGACAAACTTGGACCAAACTTCACCCTCTGTCTCCATTGGTTATTTTCCCAAAATATATCAGCCTCCTTTTCCCAACCTAATATAGCAAGTGAGCAGGTCATCTCTGCACTCTTCAAGGCCAAAAACACAGCATCAGTGGGACTGAACAACATCCCAGGTTACCTTCTAAACAACTTAAAACATGACATAATTGACCCACTTGGTACCCTGTTTATCCACAGCCTGTGTACTAGCTATGGTCTGACGGAATGGAGGACAGCAACAGTAATCCTCTTGGATAAAGAGGGACCATCAACTGACCCTGGGAATTACAGACCCATATGCCTGACTAGCTTCATCTGCAAGGCCATGGAGAAAATCATTACGGGCCTCATCAACAAGGACATAGGCAATCTCCAAACTCTAGATCCAACCCAGTTTGGTTTCATCAGGGGTAGAGCTTCCTGTCAAACCTGGTTAATTTCTTTGAGAAAGTCATCAAGACCCTGGATGAGGGAAAGGCAGTGCTTACCACCTACCTAGACCTGGCCAAGGCATTTGACCCAATCCCTTACTCAGGTATTATAGAATAACTCTCCAAATTGGGGATTAACCCTTACATCACTAGATGAGTAGCCAGCTAGCTCACTGGCAGGACATATACTGTCAAATTAGGTGACTCTACTTCTAGCAAAAGACCAGTCACCAACGGTGCACCACAAGGCTCTGTGTTGGGCTCTTTACAGTTCAGAATCTGTTTCTTGGAAGTCCAGACAAACATGGATGGCCTATGGCTGACCAAATTTGCTGATGACTGGAAGATGGTAGCTATCACTAAGTCCCTCATCAATGTTAATATACTGCAGAAAGGGTTAATGCAGTCAAATGACTGGTGCCAAAACCACAGTTTGAAGCTTAATGCAAAATAAGTGCATTGTTATTCCATTTGGGAAAGCTGACATTCCCATTTATTACACTATAGATGGCACTCCCCTAAATGTAGACCCAATGGTACACGATCTGGGTACAAAGGTTTTCAACAGTCTGAACTTTGGCCACCAAATATCCACAGTGGTAAGGAAATCCTTCTATGTGGCGCATCTTATAAGTAAAGGCATTGCATCCAGATCAAAGGATGTTATAGTTCCTTTATACTCAACTTTCATCAGGCCAGTAATTGAGTACAATGCTCCCTTTAGCATGTACCTCACCAGACACCTGCAACAGCTAGAGAGACCACACAGGTTTCTTACCAAGAAAATAAAGGACACACAACACAAGTCCTATGCAGGAAGAATAAAATGCCTGTCACTGTATTCTGTCTTCTACAGGCTGTTAAAGGGTGACTTGGGCCTGGCTTACAGGGCAGTCTCTAATCCTTTCCTGACGGGAATGCTACACATCCACAAATCTAACTGCACAATGGTCACTTGCTCCAGGGATCTTAACCTGGCCTTGGACATGAACCAATCTTGCTGGAGAGACAGATACATCTCCCAGAGACTGGCACATCTCTAGAACAAGCTTCTGATTCACATGAAGCACAGTTCCTATATGACCCTCTTCAAATGCAACCTAGATAATTGGATGGATGGCAGTAAATTTACTCCTGGGGTGGCACCCATGTTCCAACTTCCTCATGGACAGAGGCAGTCTTATTGGGACCACTTGGGATAAATATGGCTAGGCTTGTAAAGGCCCTAGGGCCGTTAGCCTAGTAACCTCCTATGGACTTATGAACCTATTTATTTTTTTACATCTGAGCTTATTGATTAAGTGTGCACTGTTTGTAGCTAAGGTAGTGATCTTCCGTAAATTTAAATTACTTGCTAGTTTTCTAATGACATGCGAAAGTAGGCTAGACTAGTTCCACCCATGTCTTTGTTATTTGGTGACTTCCAGTTTGTTGCTTTTGTTATTGAGTTCTAGGGAGGCTTTTCTTGCTATTTTTCTGAGTATTTAATAGTTGTTTGAGAGCCAGTTGGCTCACTGATGCTCTTAGCTCTGAACCATGGCAAAGTATGTTATACTACTGCAGGCATCTTGAACTCTGAATATACTATATCTTCTCCCCTGCCCTGCCCTAAACTGATCTTCCAAAAACAGCGTTGGTACATACAACTGGCTATTGCTACTTTTCATTGTGCAGCTAGGCCCTGCACACCTAGATTGCTGTCTCATCAGCTAAATGGGTCAGAAGCTGACAGAGAGATGCTAGGAATGACCACCCAAATTATTATATCAACATTTGTGTTACTGTCCTATTCAGTAACTGTAGTCTGTTTCCTCCTTAAACAGCCCCATTAGCCAATGATTGTTTTCTGTGTTGTCAGTATTTCCTTCTTTAAGTTTTTCTGTACTTTTATTTTTAATAGCCTTGAATTCATCATCTCAGGTTCATAGATGTACTCCCAACTTCTGTTAAAAGCGGAGAGTGTAATTTTCCCTCTGAATCATCCCTTGTTCTACACATAGCCTTACAGCATAGGTACTGTATCCTTCCATAAGAAAATTCACTCATTTGCATCCCACCACCCCAGCTTATATAATTCCCTATAGCTGTTCTGTGTAATCCTAACTAAATTTCCCAAACCACAGAACAAATACAGAAATTGAACCTATCTGCTGTCCATCTATTGCCAATTGCCAGACTCTTAGCCCTTGGTATATTTAGGCAGTGTGCCAAGTGCCTTATGCTCACAAATAATGATCTTTAGCTCAGCACAAATACTTCTGTCTGTAAGGGGTACAAATACTTAAATAATGTGGAGGTGTTCCTGCCAAAAAATCACATTGTGAGCAGTACACACTCCCATCACAACCCAAACAGCAGCAGTCTAAAATGTTGTTTACTGAAGCTGCAAACAAAAATAATTTCCAAAGTTGCCGAGCTATAGGCAGATTATATTTCAGTGTAAATCCCACATCTCATTTTCTTTACATACACCTTTTTTAGTGAGTCACCATAAGTCAAATGACTGCAGATCTATGACACGAAATCTTAGTACTAACAAAAATGTCTTATTGATAGGTGATTCTGTAGTTAGGCACACAGCTTCGTCTTTTACCAGGCTGGACAAGGACAGGGTAACTGAGTTGTCTTTCAGGGGCCAAGATTTCTGACATCTCCAGTGTTTTAAGATACTGTCTCCTGACACATATGACCATGTCATTGTGGTGGTCCATGTGGAATAAATGACTTGGGGTGCAGAACCCTGAGGGACATGTCAGAACTTTCTCTGAATGTGACAAATGCTTCCTTCTCCAAGATTAATGCCTAGATACAAAGAAAAGATAATTGGTTTCAAAAACTGGTTAAATAATTGGTGTCATTCCATGGTGATCCAGTTTGTGTCAGCATAGGATGAGATGCTCAACAGTACCACTTGCATTAACAAAGGATGTTCTGCAACTCTTTTTCAATGGCTTCCACGTTCTGACTAGGGCCTTTGCCCCAATAATGGCTTTTTAGGCAGTGTGCAGTTGGTGGACATCTCAGCATAACTAGCAATTTATATGCAAAACTAGAGCAAATTAAGATGGCTATGCTCAATATCAGAAGTCTCAACAACAAAGTCAGTGACATTGAGGCTCTCCTGCATTTTGAGCACATCTACATTTGTGCAGTTTATGAAACTTGGTTTAAATATAAAGAAAGTAGTCCCTCCATAGCAGGATTTTGCACTTAACATACCTTCAGACCCAATGGCAACTGCAGTGATGTCTACATATGTGTTAGGGACCATATCACCATTAGACAGATCCTGAGACCCAAAAAATGAAGTTATAGAACTCCACTTCATTCCAAACAGATCTGACTACTAACGCACAACTTATTACATGACACCCTCCATGTCCCCAGAAAATCATGCAAAGTTCCAAAATGACCTAGAGGATCTCCATCTAAACAAGCATACCATTGTCTTGGGTGACTTTAACAATCCATCATTTAACTAGAGCACGTACACCTCTAATGTAGATTATGCCCAGTAGTTCTTAGACTTAATTAACAAAAACTGCCTGGACCTGTGAACAAACAAAATAGAGGGCATACTATGCTAGACCTGGTTCTTACAAATCTGGCCATTCCATGCTCTAGCTCCCAGATATCTCTTTCCCTTGACAGGTCAGGCCATAAACTAGTGGTCTTCATATTCAGAATCTCAAAACCCTTTGCATGAAATACTTCAGAATTCAAGGACTTCATAAGTATCAGTTTCATCAGATCTATGACATGGTCTCTAAATTCACTGGTAGCATTGACCCCAAATTTGCAGCAGCAGAAAGTTTCACAAATTAATTCTATGGCCACCTAGATAAATGCATATAACTGACAATCCCATGCAGAACAAATAACACTTATAATAAAAGAAAAAAACAATCTTTAAATTATACAGCAGATTAAAAAAATCACATATCAAGAATAGTATAGGAAATATTCATAGCACTCTGAAAAGTACTATTAGCTCTACTAAACCAGCCCATGTATGTAAGCTAACATCTGAAGCTAAGGAAATTGTAAATCTTCTTTCAGTTGCATTAGGAAACTAAAAAATAACACCCAACATTGCTCTGAGCTCATTCATAATGGCACCACTTAACTCTGACCTGGTAGGCATTACTAAAATACTAGCATACAAATTCAGTGCAAATTTTATCACACATACTTTTATCCAATGTTCACACATCATTGAATTCCCTTAAACCCCCTGTCATTGCAAAGGAACATGTACTGAAGGTACTGTCTAAGGCAAAAAATACATCATCCATGAGTCTTGACTATATACTTGGTTACTTAATAAACAGTACCAGGCATGGCCTGGCAGACCAGATCCACAAACTGTTCAACATAAGTTTAGCCAAGGGTTGTGTCTCTGAAGATTGACACACTGTGGTAGTGGTGTCATTCCATAAAGGTGGCCCTAGCACTGACTCTTGGAATTATAGACCCATCAGCCTGATGAGCCTCATCTGGAATGTCATGGAACATATTATAACAGACCATTAAAATTATGATATCAAAAATCTCATTAGACTTGACTCTGCAGTTTGGCTTTTTCATGCGTAGACCATGCCTAATAAGTTTGACAAACCTCTTTGAAAGGATTACATAGGCTATCAAAAGCTGCACTCTGTGAACACAGTGTATCTTAGCCTAGCTAAAACATTTCACACCATATGATATGGTGACATTATAAGTAAGGTTAGCTCTTTAAAAATAGACCCCAGTGTGGGGAGATGGATAGCAAATTGGCTTAAAGTCAGATCCCACACGGTCCAAGTGGCAGGTGCCTCATCTTAAAGTATGACACTGACAGTGGTGTTCCCCAGGGTTCAGCTCTGGGACCCCTTCTTTTTGGCATTTATTTTTCTGATGTTCAATCTGGAAACCAAGACCTCTGTCTAACTAAGTTTTCTGTTGACTTCAGACTGGGTGTTAATATTAAGTCCCCCTATGATTCCCATATTCATCAATAAGAAGCTACAGTAGTAGATAATTGGTGTATTTAAAATGGGCTCAAACTAAATGCAAAAAAGGGCAATATTGTCACA
Source organism: Protopterus annectens (assembly GCF_019279795.1). NCBI lineage: Eukaryota > Metazoa > Chordata > Ceratodontiformes > Protopteridae > Protopterus > Protopterus annectens. Next base: position 1,053,883,984 of record NC_056746.1, on the reverse strand, counting down.
TTTGGTAGATATACCCTCCCCTCCCCTCAATTTACAACTTAGACAATGCCCCACTTGAGAATGAAATTGTGATTTGAGACCTTGGAACATGGGTTAATAACTCCATCTCTTTTGATCATCATGTGGCAACAGTAACCATGATGCCCTTCTATTTAGCATGGTTAATTACCAAGGGAAGTAACATCTGGAACAAAGGAAGCAATTTTTTCCTTGTACTCTGCATTGATTAAGCCAATTATCTAGTATAACACCTCCTTTGAGATGCACATCTCCAAGAATATCAAATAATTAGAAAAGTCCCAAAGGTTCCTAACTAAGAAAATCACAGACTTAAAGACCTGTCTCTTTATTTGGTATCCTCTAGACTCTTGAGTCTTGCTTTCTGAGGCATTAGGGACCCAGTTGTTCTGGATCTCTTGTATCTCCACAAGTTTAATAGCTACACTAATAGTAGATCCAGAGAGCTAAGCCTTCACCAGCAGATAAAACAAGATGGAGAGATAGGTTTACTATGCAGTGTCTTAAACACCTGTGGTATAAACTGCCCATGGTGATAAGGCAATGTGATGCAGCAACATCCTTTAAATGAGACCTAGATAATTGGATAGATGCCCACAAAACCACCCTGGATTTGACTGTCCTGGCCCTACCAGAGTAGGGGGATATGACTTCTGAATGGGGACTGCAAGGCTGATACGGTATTGCCACATGGCTCAAATGCCTTGTAATTTCTATGATTTTCCTAATGTACCTAATATTTTGATTATATCTGTTATGACTTCATTTGAGCCTGCTGTTTTCCATGATTTCATTTTCTTTATTGCTGTTCTTACTGTTTCTAGGGTGGGTTTTTCTTCTTTTTTCATTGAAGGGTGTGAATTTGCTAAAAATGTCAATCAGCAGTAATGGGTTAATCAAAATATATAGTAACAGAATAATGTGATCTGGTTTGACCAGTAAAGCTGCAAAAAGAAAATGAAAACTCCAGCAAAGCTAGAACTTCCAATAAGTGAACTCCCAAACCTCTTGTACTAGAGGCACATGGGATATATGCAAATGATCCTTATGAACATCAGGTGTTTCAGCTGATTGGCAATTCTGAATGCTCATGACTTGTTTCATCATTTTAATGGACAATTTCAGGCCAATAAAGCCAAACCTGGCTAGCTGTGGATATACATACTTTGGCCTTGTTATGACCTCATCAGCACAGCGCAAGCAGAGTGTTTAACTAAGCATTAGAAACACAGGGCTGTTATACCCAGCTGATGTCCATTATCATTAGGGTCATTGCAAAAATATCCCAAACAACAAACTAAAACAATGAGTGAGAAGGTCACGGAAAACCAATCAGTAAAAACAAAATGAAAACTCCAGCAAAGCTAAAACTTCCAATAAGTGACCTCCCAAACCTCTTGTATCAGAGGCACATGGGATATATGCAAATGATCCTTATGAACATCAGGTGTTTCAGCTAATTGGCAATTCTGAATGCCCATGACATGTTTCATCGTTTTAATGGAAAATGTCAGGCCAATAAAGGCAAACCCCACTAGCTGTGGATATGCATATTTCGGCCTTGTTATGATCTCATTGGCACAGCACAAGCAGAGTGTTTGACTAAGCATTAGGGCTAACTTCATCTTACAGTCTTTGGTATTGTCTGAAAATTTCAGCCTTTCTTCCAGTATCTGAACTTGAACAAGTACGTAGCCAGTGATAGAAATGAGTCCAGATAACATTTGCTCTGTTAACTCTGAATTTGAAGGTATAGTATACATATGACATGACTATGGCAACTCACCTCTGATCTTGCTATGTGTGACTGCTGAGTATGATTACCAGTTCTGTAGCTCTTAATATAATTTAATTCAGCTACATAAATATTACGTATACCAGCTCTGTTATACCTAGTAATGACTCCCTGCATAATACCCTTTGGAAACTTTAATTTGAGTTGCCCCTCTTGGATGGGTGGTGCACTTGAGTACAACCTTATTGTATCCTGTCATTAGGCTTTCCTTAGACTCTAACTATTGCAGATGAAGATCATGGCTTTCCTTTGGCTCATGCAGAGGACCCCTCTATAAACAGCATGCAAGAAATATCCTCAATTCTTTCTAACTTCTCATGCAGTTCAGATTTTCAACTACTGTCTGTCATTGAAATATTTCTACATTTTATGTCTAAAATGCACAGACAGACATTCTGACTGTACCTGCATTTGCCTCATCATGAGCCAGGGCCATCATAGAAACTGCCCTCTGTGCACGGTGAAGGTGTAGAAAGTCTCTTCAAACCTGTGAGTGTCCAGCATGAAGAGACAAGCTTGAAACATTTTTAGCACCCGACAAGTAGCAACAATGCAGTGGATCCTTGTAGAGGGACAGTCAAAGGACTTGTCTGAAGATCCTTGACATCACATGAAAAAAAGATAGGAAGAGTTGTAGAGGTCAGATGCTATGAATCCAGGCCTGCGGATTCTTCAAAGTCCATTGTGCCTGTGGTGGCATTTGATCATTTGCTTCTTGGGTCATTATAATCCTTTAGTTATTTATTGATTTTATGTATGTACAGTATGCAGATATTAGTGTTTGCATTTATTTATTTAATTATTATTGACGAGGAGATCCATCTGGGCAGAGCCTGTTTACAGTGGATGCCTATGGGAAAAGCTCCAGATTTGCAGGCATGCAAGATTTATTAACCAAAACTGGATATTATAAATAAAATTTCTACTGAGACATAAATGCAGCTATATATATTAATACAAAAAGAACATAATGACTTGAAGAAACAACTTCAATGTGTCAACATTAACTGGAAAACAGTTGAAGAACTTAATATGCATTTAGTATTGTAAGACTGTTCAGAATTGACCCTGTCCTAATGTAGTGTCATCCCATTCCAGTTAGTCCCTTCATCCCCCTTGCTTTGAAGTTAGCAGCTATACCTGCCTCTGACCCCTTTCTGTGGGCCACACCAGCTGCTACATCAGGGCATATTTTAAGTAAACTTCTAATTCTACAAATATGCTTTCTTGGAGGTTCTTCTCCTTCTCTTTGTGTGTGGGGTTATCAGCCAGGGTTCTTGCCGGCAGGTATATATCATAAGTCAGTACAATGATATTGTAATTTAACAAGAGGGGAGCATATGCAAGTATGACAATTTGATTTTAAGAATTGTGATATGAGAGTGCACAAAGGTAACCCCAAGCATTACACCTGCTGCTGGAGATCAAATTGAAAATCATCTGTCATTGTGAATGGCCGTGTTTCTGTTAGTTCCTGTTCTGAAATAGAATTGTTGGCATTAACAGTTGTGTGGAATGTCTACATACACATTCTCCAGCTTTGCCATCCTATGCAATAGTTCATTGATGCCCATTCTGAATTTGCCTCCTGGCAGCTGATTTGCAGTTACGTGCATATTACATGGATGGCCATTTGTTCTATGCCTATGCTCCTCCCATGCAGAACAGCGAGAATACCCAATAGGCAGTATTGTCAACAATTTAGTGTTCCTTACAACCTTAAAGTGATGGCCTTCCAGTCCCATCTCTGCTGTATTTCTGCTTCCCACTGCTTTATCCTCACTACTCTTTTTAGGGTCACATTTACCAAGAAACAACACCACAACATACATAAACCACATAGTTAGGGCATAGCAGGCATTTACCAAAGATTCTGGAAATAGGTGTAAGATAACCAGTGCTTAGCATTATTAAGAGAATGACACTCCATGAAGATCTGAATAGCTGTACAATAGTTGCTGTAAACAGTGAAACAACCTTCTATTATCTTAATTTTACTGTTTTTCTGTTTTTATTTTTGTACCCAATATGGGTCTATATCACTTTAGAGAAAAACCTAATCCTCAAGTAACTATTTGTCAAATGCTAACTGTTGAAAATTCATCCATCGAACGTGCATTTAATCCAAGTTTTTCCAAGGGAAAAAACAATCGGCCATCATCAGGAATTTGCCCTGTTCCACACTGTAGTGCGATCTCAGAGTTGGTATATTTAGCTAGGGGTGTGGGGGGGTGCAGCCCTCCACCTGGGTGGGTTTTAAATTTTGTGATTTTTGTGACGGTGAGTAGGTTGGCCAAGCGTTTTTTTTTTCTTTTGGAAAAACGTTGATTAAATGCACATTCGATGGATGAAGTTTTACGATTAGTGTTTGACAAATAGTTATTCAAAGATTAGGTTTTTCATGATAGTAATGAGGTTACTATATTATATATATATATATATATATATATATATATATATATATATATATATATATATATTTGTTTGTTTGTTTGTTTGTCTGACTTTATCATTATTTGTGTAAGTGCATTGGCCCAAACCCTGTTTTCAGCTATGACTTGGGCCAAGAGATAATAACTGTTTGAAAACAACATTTACAAATCAGATTACCTTCTGAGTTACATTTCAAACCAATATTTACACAAATCACTGCATTCTGCCCAAGGATACTAACACTAATACAGTTTAATAACAATTTCATTTGTGTTTTCACATGAATTGAATAGAATTATACATTTACACTGGTTACATAGCTGTCTCTGTGCATCATTATGGCTGTCCATTGCTGAATATATTGGGATTTTCAGAAGGATATCTTAGGCAACAATTCACTAGGCTTAAACTGGTTCTCTGTAATAGTTGCAATTACATTTGTTACTGATGTATGCCATCAAGATCTTTCAAATAGAAATTGGCTAGCTTTTTGTATTTTGTCTAGCAGAGTACGGATCCATATGAACCTTTTTCAGGTTCAGCCCAGGAGCAATATCAGTTTAAGTGACTTGCTCACCGTCACACAGTAGGCAAGTGCAGGATGAGGGACTCAAATCCTGGACAGCAGGAAACATTTTATAGGAGTAGGGCAGACAGCTGAACTACTGAAGAAATGAAAAGTCGGATGAATAAAACAGAAAATTCAACCAGAGGATGAGGAACACTGCATGATGCTATTTATCTCAACCCTGATTTGCACTGAATCCTCAACTAATTGTTATAGGTAGCAGGAGTACAGGAGGCACAGATTCGTGTGTGTGTGTGTGTGTGTGTGTGTGTGTGTGTGTGTGCGTGCGTGCGTGCGCGTGTGTGTGTGTGTGTGTGTGTGTGTGTGTGTGTGTGTGTGTGTGTGTGTGGACAAAACATGTACTTGATTTAATGCACTGATATGTTGCAGTTAATCAAAATAATTGTGAAATCCACTTGCTATAGTTCCCTGATTCAAGTGAAAATTGTATTACAGCAGCAAGTCATCCTACAGGATGCATGCAAGCTCTGATAGTTTTAGTCACCCCCCCCCCCCACCTCCTTGAGTCGACTGTGAGCTTTGTATTATGAGAGAATTCTGTACTTCATCCGTACTTGGTACAAACAGGAAAGATAATCAGGAAGGTGGTGGATAAGGGATTACCAAAGCTCTGCCCTTCCGTGTAGACTTTTGAAGTTCCCACTGCTGTCAGTTCTTCTGATACCAGCTGTGCAGGATTCTTTGATCTTGTGTTAACAGACAATGTCAGCGCAGGTCCAAGCATAATTGGTCTGTTCTAAAATGCTACTGTGATTCAGTAAGACGTGAGTGACCCAGTCTCTTTCTGTACATAACGAGAACACTGCATTCCCACTCTGATGATGTGGGGCCCTTGATTTTGATTGTTCCTCTTGAATAAATGTGACTTTGTATTTTTTTATTCCAGATGTTTCTAACTAATCTTGTGTACATATTTTCTGTGATCTCAGAATTAAAGCTAGACTCCTTAGATATACAAAATTCTACCCAGAGTGCAGTGCAATATTTTAGACTCTCAAAATAATTATGCTTCCACAAGACAGAATTTTCACAGCAGTCTGCGGTTTGTCCTGTTGAACTGTCTTTGCTTGCATCTGCAGTAAGATACATTGCAGATGGTTCACCCACATCTAAAGCTATAAAACTTTTAACCCTTTCATTGCTTTGTGCATTTTATGCACATTACATAGTTTATTGCTGCTATTGTACTACAAAGATTAAAATTTGTATAAAGAAAATGTGGGAACTCAATAGCATGAGTGCACTCTGAGCTTCATAGTAGCAGTTAAGTTATTTGGATACTTGGACAAGTTAGTATAGAGTGCAACCATCTATGCAAATAAAGGTTTACTATGTATAATCAAAATCTAGTAACTCCAAACACAATTGAGAGTTTCAGTTGTACAAAACTGCAAACTCAAATACACAGATCTTGTAAACACATATCCCTGAAGGTTATTGAGTTTCATGCAATAACAGCAATGAAACTGTAGAAAAAACAGTCTTGGGGTGGGGAGGTGGCAAGCTTCCCTGCACCTCTATACTCTCTTACTTATATAGCTAACTTCAGGTTGCTGCAACTTAATTAAATACTGATCATTAAAAAAAAAAAAAAATGTCTCACTGTCTCTCTAAAACAGCAGACCAAATACGTTTTGAGCCACAAATCTCTACAACATGGAACATGCAGATTAATTTCAGAAGCGAATGCATTAAGCAGCTAACCATACTGGAACAAAATAAAAACATTCAAATAACTAAAAAGTCAGGAATATTAATTTTTATGGAGACAAAATAATAGAGAAAAGACCATGAAAACATATTGATTTAAAATGAATGGTAGAATAATTCTTTATTCAAAATAGGTTATGTATGGCTTAAACTGTGGACCACAATGTTGTACCATCCAACATCAGCATGTAAATTTCCAAGGAAGTATGCAGCTTGTAAATTAAATAGATGCATTCTTTAGGTGTAATAATCTAATCATTTGAACTCCTTGATCAATCAGGGGTGGCCTAACAAGACATCGTAAAGGGATCCTTTTGTGAAGGATAAAGCACTTGTTAAAGACAGTCTAATTAGAATGTAATTCCTTTAAGCTAAAGGCACCTCACAATTGTAGGCAAAATCCCATGACCAGGTTCATAACTAAGAGCAGCAAGCCTGCATAACAATACTAATTTTCCCATAGGTCACTGTGAGAAGAGGCACATAGGCATTGGACTTCACAATTAGAGAGAAGCTTAATGCTAATGCTAATGTCAGAAGCAGCATTAGGGTGATCCTTGGCTGCAGCAGGGATACAACAGGACATGTGACTGAAGTGACATATGTCACAATGAAGGATGGCTAGTGTGGCCAAGACATTGTACCACTGAAGTATGCAAGGCAGTGCTGCATAACTGCATCTTCTGCTCATCAAGCAAAACAATGACTACAAGCAGATAAGCCACTATGGGTGTGTGTGTGTAGTAAAATGCCCGTCGTGTTCATCATGTAAAAGGGGAAGATAGGAAAGTAAGAAATAAGAGAAGAGCAAGCAGAGAGAAACACACAAGGGTAACTATAAGGTATGAAAGGAGGTAGGAGATGATTTGTTTAGGGAAAGAAACCCTTTTCTCATATATAGAAAATGAAGTAGGTAGGGAATGTAGCGAGGGAAATCTGTGGATGTGAGAGAGAGAGAGAAAGTCAGGTAGCAGGGCAGATAAACACAAAGCACAGACTCAGACTCACACATCTGAGAGGACAGTAGATGGGCATAGACATGTTAAGGCTAGACAAGTGGAGAGAGGACTTGTTAATGAGCAAGGAATGGGAAATGACACAAAAGGGTAGAACTGCACCAGGATAGAGATGTGGTAGATTCCTGGCATGTTTGGATGCCAGACAAGCCCAGCGGTGACAAACTTAGCCATCGCTTACATGCATGGCCGATGTTATGGGCTGGTTACTTCCCTTTGTGGCCTGACAGATATGGCCTACTAATCACAAGACTCCACAAGTGGTAGGAACTCCACATTGCTAAGGTGGAAATCCATTTTCTGCTGCACTTCAGTAGCCACCAGCCTACACAAATGATGCAGGAAGACCAGGACTGACCCCAATGGACCACTTTTAGAAGAGAATTATTTTCCCCTTCCTATGAAGTAGCCACAGGGTGTACCAATGACTCTCCCAGGTTAGTTTCAACAGGGCCACTCTCATCTCTCTGCTGAGAGGGAGTCCTGGCAGCCACTTGCATTCTAGTGCCAGATGAATTGGTTGGCACAGACCAAAGTGATTCTGGCCTTACCTTCTCTACAAATGGACTCACAGAAGGTCGACATAGTGTGCAGAAGGCATACATAGCTTCCTGCTGAGAGAGTTGCTCCCACCTTCTACAAAATCCAACCATGTTAAGCTTATGCTCCACCACTGATGCAAAACAAATGTTACACGTTCAAGTATACAGATAAAACAGGAGAATATGAAAAGAAGAAAGACTGTAAGCCACAGAATCTTTATGTGATAAAACATTTAACAGGGAAACAGAAAAGAACATTTCTTGTACAATTTTGAACAGAGGTGGAAAGGGAAAACACTGGACTCCTCCAGCAAACCACTACAGAAAAACAGACTGGAAACAACTCAGTTGAACAAAGAAAATAAGTTTAATCTAAACATTTTCACCTTCATATAAAAGCATCACCAGAGATAACACATCCACATATACAGATTGTTTAAATATACCATTTAATAATGACCCGACCAATAAAAAGCCTCAGCCAACATTAAGGCAATATTAAGGCAATATTTAAAGGAACATTGTTTCTAAAAATACACTCATATAAAACTTAAATCTACATAAACATATCTAGATATGTATAAATACCTATAAAGAAATATATACATGTTTCAAATCACTTAAGTGTAGCAGCTCTAGCTTTTAAAATACAGTTAAGGGACAACATGTCATTTAGTCTGAGTTTGTTGGTAGCATCTAACTGGATATACCAATTCAATTCCTTTTGTTCTAAAAGCAAATCATTGTCCACCCCCCCCCATCAGTCTTGCAAACTCTATCAATAATGAAAAATAAAAAAATTTTAAATTGTGGACAGTACAAAGTGTCTAGAAACTCAATTATACATTACAGTACCTGAAAAATCACAGTGACTATACCAATGTACTTATTGACTTAATAGTTCACTTTTTGGAATTAGTCTTAGAAAATAATGTCTTTATGTTCAAGGATAACATCTATAGACAGAAAGATGGCGTAGCCATGGGTACATCTTGTGCCAACAGCTACGCCAATATGTTTCTTGCACATTGGGAAGAACATACATTATTTCTACAAAATTTCTTTGAGAAACATGTGATATTTTACAGACGTTTGTGGATGATGTCTTTATTCTTTGGAAAGGACACCCCAACAACTTGAATCCACATACCTAATCATGAACAATTTAATACCATGTCTTAAGTTTACCATGAAGTTTTCAGAGGATAGAATTGAGTTTCTAGACTTATATATAGAGAGGCTACATAATAATTTAATTAACACTGGAGTTCATCGTAAAACATGTTATGTTAACTCATTGCTTCTAAGATCCAGTATGCACCCTCCTTTTGTCTTTAGAAATATTGTGAAAGGACAAGCTATTAGAGCTTCCAGACTGAATCCAATGGAAGAGGGATTTCACACTGAGATAAATGATTTGAAATATAGACTATTAAACAGAGGATATAAAGTCGAGGAAATACATTCTAAGATACACGAAGTGTACAATTTACGCTCCACTTCAGCTATGCCATACTTTGGATCCAACAGTGCTAGCTATAATGAGAAACAAAATATGAGTGAATCTTTCACTAAATTCTCCACCTTCTTTTCATCTGATCATATAGAGATTAAGCAGATAATAGACAAACACTGGGGTATATTACAGATAGATGAAGAAATTAAACAGATAGTAGGAGAAACACCGAGGTTTATCTTTAAGAATAAACACAACTTAAAAAGAATGTTATGCCATCCTAAATTTGATAGGAAATCTATACAGAATGGATGCACAAGAAGCTGTGGTCGCTGTAATTTCTGTTGTTACATAGACAGTAAGACAGAATTCTTTCATCCTGATCAACAGAAAGTTTTTAATATAAGAGCTGAAGCCAACTGCATGACTTCTCATGTGATATACCTAGCTGTTTGTCAATTATGTTCATCCTTCTATGTTGGTAAAACAAATCGACCACTGAGGGATAGGATAAGGGAACATGTATATCACATAAGGAAAGGCACATTACATAATGCCCTTGCCAAGCATGTAGCATTAAATGACGACACACATAGATTTTTGTTCAAGGTACTTGAAGTAATTACTCCCAACTCTAGAGGGAGTGACATTAAGATATATACAGAGAGTAAGGAAACTGAATGGATAATTCTACTAAGATCAGATAAAGGATTAGGCCTCAATGATAGGGCCTCTATCAAGCCAAAATTAAGACAGCGTAGAAACATTAGATAAACCCCCTAGAAATAGGTATTCTATCTCTCTGTAAACGAATTGTCTTTTATATCACTACCATGTCATTACGTCATAGATTTAGTTATCACATGTAGTGTGGTTACTTTATTTTATAAGACATTATATTAATTTATACATACATATATATGAAATTTTATATGTTAGACATTAAGCATACTTGTCTATAGAATCTCTCTCACACTAATATCTATTTTAATTACAAATATATATGTACTAACTGATATGTTTTTTATATATATTTTTTATATAACTTTTTTATATATGTGTTTCCTATGTATACTTTATATATGAGATTGTTTTTAAATGGTTTTATCTTTATCAGATTTGTATATTAAGCTGGGACTCTGATGTCTGCCTGCTTCTTTAAATAATCATACCAATTAACTTACTTGATTGATTAATTGTTTAAAACCTGTGTATATACAAGATGTGGAATCTTAGAATGAATGTAAGATCTGATGAAGCTACACAGCGAAAGCGCTTATCTTATTAATTATTGATAATAAAGTACTTTGAACTTTAAGTGTTACACTTGTTTTCGCTCAGTCCTGCTATTTTGATTTACTATAACTTTGATTTATACTGCTTGCACGAGCGTTTACCAGCATAGCAGCACCCTCCATTACTTGTTTTATACAATATATAAAAATAGTCAAAGGAATAAAAAGGATAAATGAGAAAGCAAGGAATGAAGAAGGAAAGAGTTTAGTAATACAATTATGGAAAGATCATATTATTGTGAGAATGGTTTATAAAAAAATGGTCCAAATGGTGGATGATATTTCAGAAAAAAATATAAAAAACTGTTTTTACAATGGTAATATAACATGAGAAAAGCAGAGAAAGAAATATATAAAAGAACATATAACAATGCACTGGGAGATTTAGAACATAATCATAGAAAGTACTTTGACAAAGAAAACGAATTATATGAAATAAATCAAGAAAAATACAAGAACTGTTACTTAAGCAAATATATTTTTACAAGGGAAAGGAGAAGCATTGAATTACTTAAGCAGATTAGTAAAGGAAGATGTTAGCATAATACGAGAAATAAACAAAATGTAAAGGGAGAAATAGAAAGAACTCAGGAAAAGATTATGATTAGTGTAGTACAGTATGTACAAGAAATGTTTAAAGAAAAAAAAGAAGGTAGTTAAAAAGGCATGGAAAGTAAGGATGCCCAATGAGTTGTATATTCTTTGTATTGGTTATGAATGTGATAGTATGTGAAATAAATTATAGAATGAATGAGGTGGGGTATGTTAAACCTGGAGGGTTGAGAATTCCAACCTTGTTAACACATGTAGATGACAGTATAATAATTACAAAAAAACAAAATTTGGATAAAAAAGTAATAATTTGCACAAATTAGTGTCTAGATGTTATAGGGATGGCTATAATTAAAGAAAAAAGTAAAGGTTTAGGTGATGTAGTAAAGATGGGGGGGTAAATATTTCACAATGAATAAAATTTCTGTCAGATATAAACTTTGGGATTAATGATATACGTAGAATTCAATGGGAAAAACAATAGAAGAAATAAAACAAACCTATCTTTTCTGGAGAACATATAAATTATCATTCAGAAAAAGGCTTATTGGATACATTTAGCACTGATGAGAAAAATAACACACTCAAAAGTGTATTGATGTTGTCAACAGTATTTGCAAAAGAATTATTGCAGATAATTTTTTTCCATTTATAATCAGTTCTAGATTAACCCCAGTAGTACAAGGAGTTTTGTATGTAAATAAAGAGGAAGGAGGTTTAAGGCTAATTAATCCAGTGGTGTATGCTACTTCATTAGGTTTGTACAAAGTGTTAAAGTAGATAAATGAAAAAGATGAGAGATTAGTAGTAAAACTGTATAAATATAAGTACGATATATTTTGGGATATCATAAAAAAGTTTAAAAGAGAAAAATACTGTATAAATGGAGAAATAAAATGTTACAAAGAAAAATAATTCTTTGGAAAATAAAAAATGATGTTATAGAAAAAGGAAGAAAAGTACGGTATAAGAATGTAATGATAAAACATTACTATGTAAAACCATTGGAAAATCTAACAGATGAAAATTTAAAGCTATAAAAATAAGAAACAAATGGTATAATAAGAAAGTAAAAGGTCAAGTTTTTTTTTGTGAAGACTAGTAATAGATAAATTACCAGTAAAAGGAAATATGCCATATAAAAAGAAAAGTGGTAGAATATGTTTACATTGTCAAGAAGAAGAAACTACTGAACATGTGTTTTTGAAATGTAAAAGTAAAAAGGTTCTGGAGAAAACTAGGTAAAGAAGATTTTTTCAAAGATATGAAAGAAACGGATAAAATAAAAATGCATATGACTAAATATGGATATTATAGTAAGAGAAGTAAAGAATATGTTAAAAGAATGCATACAAAGTTATTTTATATCATATGGGTTATATGGAATGAAAGAATAAATGAAAGTGTGTTTAATGGGAAATGGATTTTAGCAACAATATTAAGTAAAATCTGGTGATGGTTATGGAAAAAGGAGTGGAGGTCTAATAGGAATGAAAGTTTAATATGGCTGTAAGGAAAATTATGACTATGTGTAAACAAATTTGTATATCTATACATTTGTAAGTTTGTAAATATTTGTAAATATGTAGATATGTTGTAAATAAGAGTTATTTTTGTATATAAATAAAGAACCCCTAGACTTTTCAATATCTCAGGTGGATGTAAAAGATCTCACAGCACCTACCATCAATGCAAGTAAATGTACCTCAGTTTAACATCTTATCTCATGTATAGCATCCCCTTTATACAACACTGTAGTGTTAGCAATCCATCTCCATGGAGTGGGAGTAAAACTCCCAACTTTCTGCACCAAAGACAACTATGTTACATGTTCTACTAACACTGCTTGCAAATTATCTGGCACAAACACTGGTGGCCATTTGCTAACCAAAATAGATGCACATCGAAAACAGACAGCATGAGCAACAGTAAACCTCTCTTCCCTTGAAGCTCCCATTTACTGAAAATGCATTGAAACTCACATTCATTGAAAATGTACCCAGCCAGTGGCAGATTAAGTGTAGCTTCGTCCCGGGGATGTATTTAAACCACAGGCCCACTGCAAACATTTTTAAAACCATGCATAATGCATGTGTTATTTGATTCATCTACCTGATTTAATGTATTCTTGCTAGAAAAACATTTATTACAGTGTATTTTAAATTTGTGGTTTGTGAACATTTTTTTCCAAGTAGTGAATCAAACTATATGAACCAATTAATGAGAAAATTATCCATTTCAGAACATTTCAATGAACTCTAATGACTAAGTCTAACCAAGGAGTCTAGTAGTTATAGCTCTCAACTGAATCAAGACATATCTCAACAGAATCAGGGACAAATCCAGAAATAATTGGGGACATTTTTTAAAATATTAGTACTATTAACTTGTGACATTGTCAGAATCAGAGGATGTGCATTGATATCCATTTTCTGAAGCATAAGAAGTCTATAACTGTGATTATTGTCATTATTTACTAAGTATAATTCACCACCTTTTTTTCCAAACGTTACTAGTTTTAGGAGTTATTAAAAGAGACAGAGGTAAAATTTAAGTCAAAGTCAGGGATAGTTGAGAGGTATGCTGGTAGTTGGTGTAGGGGATTAAGGTTCCTGTCTCCTGTAGCCAAGGTTAATTTATAATTTATTAATCTGTGCCCTAACCAGGGCATTTCACAGACACAGATACACACACACACACACACACACACACACACACACACACACACACACACACACACACACACACACACACACACACACACACATAAAAACACAAAGTAAATTCTGACATTAGGGCTCATATGGCTTACTCTGCCACTGCAGTGAAATTTCACATGTTGGACCAATACTTTGCTGGAACTTCTGAATCTGCTCGTGCTCAAGTTAGTCATGTTTCTGATAATAAGGTTCTAGTTAGCCATGCTGCACAAAAGTAACATTAAAGCTCCAGCTTGCAAGAAGAATCCATAATGCTCCTCCAGTATGTTTCAAATCTCACACTTTGCTCTGTATTCATGCACTTTAGTCTCAATGGCTGATACAGCATGTGCACAGATGCAACAATTGAGAGTATAAAACATATACACACAATAAGAGTAGGACCTTTGCATGGTATATGAAGAAAAAAAGAAATTTGGAAAGCTTTTACTTCTTTTTTTTTAAATGACATTAATGTTGTGGCCACCCCCACCCCCACCACCAGCCAGTAGGCCTTAAAGTCGCCTATTGATGGATCTGGTATAGACTGTTTTTGTGAGGACTAAAATTTATAATGTGTTATGTCACCACAAGGGAAAACTGAACTAACTTGCAAATATAAATAAATAAAAAGTCAGTGAATATAAAACAAGAAATCTATTATACATTTATGTTATCAGTAAGCTCTTTCATCTCTATAGGTGATATTCTTTCAGACTAAATAATGCATTGTAAAAAAAAACTTTATTTAATACAAGAAAATAAATCACATGACTAATGAGAGCAAACTAATTAGTGTTTCAACCCCTTCCTTTTCAAATAGGCAACAAAATCTTCACGGTTGTTTAACCCAGGTGGATAACAAGCATTTAATCTCACTTGCCATAAATATTCATATCACCCTAGTTCATCTTCCACATTTAAGATTTTGTCAAACCCTTTGACATCATCCAAAACTGAAAATTTAAAATTCAGTTTACATTTACCAAATGCGTAATGTTTGCCCCCCCCCCCCACACACACACTTGTAGTACATACTTATGTTTATATAATCTCTTAATACAGTTCTCTTATGGTGCGACTGAAATAAAAGGACATGCAAAATATACAGACTCCATACTCAGACATTCTTGAGTATGTTTTGTAGCCTTACATCTTATTAGCATTCGTTAAAATTATGATTATGAGCTGGGATAGGAAAAGTGAAATATGGCTTCCTACATAGATTGCAAGTACAGAGTTTCAGTTGTTATTAGGTGACAGAGGGTCTGGAAGAATGATCACTTTCATCCATAGCTGACTCACTCAGCAAAATGCTGGGAACATTTAACCAAAAAAGAGTGTTTGCAGTTGGTGAGCAGTAGAGTTAGATGGGGGATCGTTTTCACCTGTTGGTCCATTGTCTTATTTTTTGCTAGCGCAATTGTCTGAAGCAAGAATTTCCACCTGGTAGACACACATTAGAGGGTGAATGGCTTCCACCCATTAGAGTTTTTTCTGGTAACTTTCTGCTAGAGCCAGCTTGCCAGACAGTAAGTTCATACATGTCAGGCAGAAGGCAAGAGTAGGGAAAAATTTCATCCAATGTATAGATTGTTTACTCTGTAGTCTTGTCTGCTAGTTTTAAACAAGGGGTTTACACTAGGTTGGCTGTTGATATGGAAGGAGATCTCTTCCATCAATAGGCATACTAACTGATTTTCTGCTAAGGACAGCTAGAAGTGTTAGCTGTATTATATTCCAGTTCAATTGCACAAAGTAGTTGCACTGGCATCACAAATTGCTATCTGACTGCACAGGTTAGGTCTTCCAGCTGTGTTACAGCTACCTGATTGTGAAATCTAGTTTTGCATGCATGCATGCAGCTACATTGTGTTCTTGTTCTACTGAGTTAGGTAATTTGACTGTACAAACTAGTTCCACATTATCTGGCTATGGCTATGTTCCATTTTTTACTTGGTAAAATAGTTCAACTGCACAAGCTAGTTCCAGTAACATATTCTTATGTTTTGCTACTGATGGGTTGAACATGCTAGTTCCATTAGTTTTGGTCACAGTAAGCTCCATTTCATGTTCACAGTCTAGTTCTGCAGGTATTGTGTTGCATTATGCTTCCAATCAGTTTCTATGACACAGGAAATTAATTGACTAAAGTACACTTGTGCTTGCTGTCATTTGTCTGATACAGCAGACGTCTTTCGGCTTTAGATAAAGGTATTCAAATACATTGTAGCTTCTTTATGATGGCTGCATCTATTTCCCCATGCACAAGCATCTTGTGATAGTGCACACCTCATAGACTTATGAAACAATGGGCAATGAACTGACTAAAGAGAATGGTGTTTTCTTCCACATGCTCATGGCGCACTCCCCTGTGGCTTCAAACAAAGGTGTACAGAAAAGCTGTAGCTCCGGCATCATGTGGCCATGTATCTTACACAGTTGGTACTGTTGGCAAAAAAACACATTGTGCTTGTTCTCCCAGCTCCAGACTATGCCATTTACAGTCAATGGCAACATTATGCAGACCTGTCTTATCATTAGCTTCACAAGCCTGATTTGCCCTGACATTTGTGACTGCTGACATCTTCCTGATTTATTTTCTTGTTGTATTTCATCTTAGTGTGAATAACTGACATTTTATATGATGCTACTGTATACCATTTACTGCAATTCACTTCCTTGGGACTTCATGTATACCTTTCTTCTTGGAGTATACCCTGTCGGGTGCCTATATTTTATCTAAAACAAGCACAAATTTTGTCCTTTTGAGGTTTCACTTACTAATATCCTACATAAGCAAATTAATGACTTGTTGTGAGTGATTCTTAAAGGCCTTACTTCAAACTACTTCACTGTAATCATATCTGTATAACAGCTGTAAACTGGTGTATCTTGAATTAAAGGATTTTTGAATCTTACTCGTTGTCTTTGATTAGAACAATTTTTCTGTACATAATTCTGAATGGAGAATGTATGAAATTATAGCCACATCCAGCAGCACTGAGGACAGAGCCCTGACTAAGGCCTAGGTGACTCAGGATCCATTAGTGCCTTGGGCAGTTGATAAATCTGGCAGGAGAGGATGGGCATGCTCATTTAGATAGGGAAGAAGTGGACTGGGCCCATTTAGTGCCATAATCTATCACAGAAAGGGTGGCATTGCAGAAGCTGGTTCCACAAGTGGGTGAGTACACAGAAGCACGCACCTACATCAGGAAGAGCATTGTAGTCTACATGGTGACATGGGTCATCTCTCTCTGTCCCTGCCCAATGGAGAACCTAGGCCTAAATAAATACTCCCTCATGGCTGAAGTGTTGAGGATAGAAATCACCACTGAGGCTGACTGTATGATGACTTTCCCAGTGAGCTCTTGCCATCAATAGACACTATCAAGGAAGGGTGGAATAAAAGGCATAACTGTAAGTGCAATATGTGATGGTTAGCAGGCAGAGTGGGAAAAAAGCATATAATAAAGAATGTGTGAAATTACTGGATCAGATTAAATTATTTCAACAAAATGTTCATTCATTTTTAATGCTCTTTTTATCCTCCTCACTGTGACAGGGGAACCAGATTTTATTCTGGCAAGCATTGGGCACACAACAGTAAAGCAATCAGAGATGGGGGCACCATGGGGCACATGCATGCAAGCTCACCAGTTCAATAGAATTAAAAGCAATAAAGTACAATCTGAGTTGTCAAAGCAGTGATATCTATAATTTATTGCATAAATATTAGTTCTGCACATGTATAAAATATTTAGCTTAATACAAGAAATAGACATGAGCCTTTACCATGGCCCTGCATAAATTTGATTTGGTTTGTCCTTGAATTATATCTAAAACTGTCTGTGACAGATTCAGAACTTCTCCAGTATTTCTTCATGACAAATTTTGAATCTTACTCATTACCAGGAATCGTGCTGTACACACAATGTGCAATATAAAGCCATATCATTTGATGAGCTGCATTCAGTTCAGCCATCAGTGATAGTACATGGGTATTATGTACAGTCTGTTCAGCCCTACTGTAACTGTTGCTTAGTCACTTCTATTGCCATATAATTCATGCAGCTACTTGACTGTGCATGATGTGCACCATTCTTTGCTATGGAACCTGCTCAGCTACACTCTTTGCCTTCACTTGATATCAGGTTTTGGGTTGTGTCTACAGTGTGTCTTGCATACCTCTCAACTGTCTAGATTTTCACAGAATATCCAGAATTTTGCCTTGTAGTTTTGGTCTGTCATAAAATTGCATTTTTCTGGCAAATCATTGAGGGTTGAATTCAGAAGATAAAGAAAGACATTTAAATTTCAGACTTCATACCTTTCATTAAATTCATACTAATGCAAAACCAGTCATTCTATCTACTTTTTAAGTTTGTAAGAGCAATATTTAAAAAGTGCCCCTATTTTTGGGCTTTTGTCACCCATTATTTATGGCATTCTCCAGATTTCTTGTTCTAAGAAGTGAGGGGTATGGTGTATTGCACTATTACAACTTTTGCATAATTGCACCCAGAGCCATGTATTCTTAAAGCTATTTGGCTTGTGAATATTGTACACTATGTTCAACCACAGTAACCTGTCAGCAATAGTTAGAGCTACATATTCAGTGCCAGTACACGGACTTTGTTATGTGTACATTGCATCACATATACACTACATGGTTATTTCGTTTTAACGGAGTGAACCATGTTCACAACTACATCCTAATGGGTCATAGCTATTATCTTTCAAGCCATCATACAAATCAATACTCACCTCTCAACTATTCAACAATACAATAATGAAGAAATACTAATAGCAAACTCTACCTAAACAATCAGAGATCCTTAATCATTGTAGCCACCTCCATTTCCCTCCTCCTAAAATGCCAAGATTACCAAAACATACTTAGCTGTTTATCATGTACGTTCAGCCAAGAAGCCATCCTGCTTGGTGACCTTAACATAGAGTGGACCTCTAACAAGCCGCACTCTATCACCACTCCCACCCCACTCATATTAACCACTATCATTTCGCTCAACTGGTCCAACAACCAACTTGCTTTGACAAAGTATCCAAAAAACATCCATACTAGACTGCAGGCTCTAAAACCAACCTTCTAAAAAGTATGCTAGCCACAAACCTCCCAGACTATCTCAGTGAGCATCACCGCACACTGAGACATAAAAGAGTGAAAATAAATTCTGCCCCATGGCTACCCCATCAAACTAAGTAACTCATCAGACAGAGACAACACCCAGAAACAATGGCACAAAACTAGGACCCCTCATTCCTAGATACATATTTTTGACTCAGAAACTGCACACATTTGTTATGATAAAAAAATAACTTATTCTCCACAAACCAAGCCACACATATAAAACCCTTAAAAGATTTTGGCAAAATTTAAACAACCTCATAAAGCCAAGCAGAAAGCTCACCCCAAATCCTTCCCATCTGAAACCAGCAGGGACACAGGAGACAAACTCAACAAATAATTCATAGTCTATACTTATACTCTACTTATACTTAGCTCAAACAGTAATAACCTATACCCTCCCCAGCTAACCCTCAGAGCATAGCTTCACACCTTTACTTAACCTAACAAGCATCCAGACAAAGACCATCAAAAATACAATAAAAAACTGAAACCCACAACTCTAGCTCCTGACAGCCTGCCATCCGAGTACCTCAGTATAGCAACTGACACCATTTGCTACCCTGTACCAATCCAATTAATAGATACATTACAGAAAACTACATCCCAGCCCTATGGAAGGCTTATTTTATGATTCTATTACACAATGGTGGCACATCCACTGAACTGTCAAGCTATCACCCTATAGCAATCCTTCTTCCCATTTCCAACATACTTTAAAAATGCATACATTCATTACTACTAGCCTTTCTACTTGATAACCAATGACTTTCTCCTATCCAACCTGGCTATTGACCCTATCGCAGTACTGAAATTGCCCTATTGCTTTTCCTAGATGCCATTAATCAAAATAAAAACTCAGGTAATCTTGTCTCCCTCTCTTTCCTGGACTTGTCAGAAATCTTTGACACAGTCTCACATCAACTCCTCCTCTTCCAAAGACTAAATCTTATAGACCTAACAACTCCCTCAACTAGCTGGTTCACCAGTTACCTAAACAATCGTACCCAGTCTATAAAATGGAATGACTCTCACTTGACATTCCTTCCATTCACTGCAGGGGTCCCCCAGAGCTCTATATTTGGGTGAGTACTTTTCATTGTCTTCATTCATGACATGCACAAGGAAACAAAACTCATCAAAATAATACAATATGCTGATGACTCAACTCTAGTTTGCACAGCCTCAAATCTTCTCACCCTATATACCATCACACAGGAAGCTTTCAGTTCTACAGAAAACTGGTTAAATAAGTCTCATTGCTCTTAAACACCAACAAAACCAAACTAATCCTATTCCTTCCCCAAAATATAAATCAAAACAATGTTGACCTTATATTATCTTGACAAACAACATAAAATTGAATACATCACCAACACAAAATTACTAGCAGTTATTATTAACAAGTTAACATTGGTTCTATACATTAACTCTGGTCTCAAAAAGACACATTGCAAAACTAGACTCTCTTTACACAGTAAAGCACCTGCTAAGTGATTGTAGTAAAAAATGGCTGCCACCTCCCTTCTTCTTCATACCCTCCTGTATGACTCATCAAAATTCACAAATCTCAACTCTTCCATCACACACAAGCTAGAAAGCACCTGCAACAAGACTAGCAAACGCACCTGCAGCCTCCCAGACCACTCCCATCACTGCATGGCTCTTAATATCCTCTGCTGGCTGAAACTTCCTCAACAAATTATCCTCGCCTAACTATTTACAGTACACAAAATCCTTCACCATCCACTTAAAACATTCTTGCTGTCAAATCCCATCCAATGGTATGCACCAAATAGAACCCTAAGATCCTCAGAGTTTCAACTAACTGCTGCTAATAAATCAAATAATTATTACGGTGACTTGCTGTTCTCTGTCTCCTTCTCCAAGGCATGGAACAAACTTCCAAACCATATCAGGCTTTTAAATAGCCTGCAAAAATTCAAATCAACCCTTAAATATCATCTAGCTATTAATAAACTAGGCAACTGTACCACACCTGCAGTTTGAACTATGTAATTCTAACTCACTCTATAATATGAATACTATACAAGTGTATTAATATAGTACTTCTGATATTACTCATAATATCTTGAAAACATGTATTTGCTTAATCTATGTTTTGTAAATAATGTTTGTTGACCATTTGCCTTGAAATACTTTAAAAATAATGTTTATTGACTGCTTTCCTTTTGAACTGTCAAAAATGGATGTCTATCTTTTCTCTACAGGCCTCCACTGAAAACAGGCATTTCAGTTCCCAGATTAATTTTCCTGGTAAACAAAAGCGAATAAATAATATGGAGTTACATGCTTAGTCAGTGTTATTATTTAAGTGCTATAAATACTGCATCATTCATGAGTGTTGGCACTGCCCCCCCCCCCCCATTGCAGTCATTGTGATGTAGTTAATGTTGTTCTTTATTTTGTATATACATTGTTCCTCTGCAAATAACAGCTGACACCTACTGGTGTATGTTACCAGCAGCTGCAGAGACCAAAAGTCTTCTACAAATGCATCTGGTCATATGCTTAGATGTGGTTAGTGGTTAATATGCAACGGGGTCCCATATGTCACCTGTCACCCAAGACACGTGTGCTTTTGGCAATTTGAAAAAGTGTGCTGTGCCATAAATGACTGTCACAGATGAAAGCAAGGCACAGAGGTGTGTTGTTTGCAACACAATTATGAGAGGAAGTTGTATGATGCACATGCAAATACCTCTTCACAGATAGGTGTGCATGATGACATCATATCTGGATAGTATCCCTGGCTGACATGTATCAGCAAGAGCTCTGTAGAATACTTTCCTAAACACATTCAGTGTAATACACCAACCATGGAGAATCTGTCTCTACAACAGTGACCTTATCTCTATAGCTGGTAACACAATGAGCATAACATATACTACTTTACTTGAAGATAGCAAGGTACACTAAATGGGGCACTCAGGAGGTGAATTTCCATTTGTCAACAACATAGTTCAGTGCAGAGGGCAGCATGGCTTTTTAATGATTTAAGCAAACAGTGCTTTTAAAGAATGGTACCTTTTCTAAGTGCTTTCTGTAGTGCAGGGAGGTGGAGTGTTTTTTAGTGCTTTAAACAAAAGGTGCTTGTATCACTTCTGATGACTTTTGTTCTTAGCAGGGACAACACTAAACAATGCTGTCATGCACTGGTAATGTCTAATTTCATTGTCTCAAATTGTGACACTGAAAATTTTAAACAAATAGCACTTTTAAGGAGAGGGTTACTTAAGGCAATAACAATTCCTGTACTACTAAATCTTATGTTGTTAGATCTATGAACTGGAACAAAACAAAATCAAATTAAAATTTCAAAATAATGTACAAACTGAAAAACAATCAAGTGCTAAGAGGTCTATATCCCCACACCCCCATTTGCTAAAGCTGCTCTTAGATCTTACAATCTTGAGGTTAGTATATTTAGCACGAAGGTGTGAGGGCACAGCTATCACAATGGAAAGGGTAGGTAGCACAGTCTATCTGCTAATAACATTACAGACCTCTTCATAATATCAGGAGATTACTTACTCTTTCCTCTATTCACGTTAACATCTTTAAGTATATTTGTCTTGTTTGAATGTACTGTAGACATGTATAGCAAACAGCTTCAAATCATGAGGAATTCTGTCATTTGTTTATCCTTAAATAACACTGGTAATACTGAAGTCTTTTGACAATTCTGTATATAGCCTTAGCACTGTTTTTATATATTCCTTTAAATTTATTGGGGAACTGTTAAGAAATGGTCAATAATAAGAAATTAATATTCTAACAGGATTTGTGTTTCAGAACTTGTACACAATGAAAAGAATTTGTAGTCAAGTAATAATGCCCAATAGGGTGGGTATTACAGGGAAACAGACCACCCACGAGTGTTTTGTGGCCTGAAGCCCCATGGGATCTGTACAGATCCTCGAATGCACTTTCCACCGAAGCAGAAATCACCGAGCATACTTAACCGAAAGTGCTGTTCACCGAAGCAGCACTTTCGGATAAGTATGCTCGTTGTGCCGGTCATACTGCGGTGCGGATAAGGGAAAATTTCCTTTTCCCCACTGTAGTGCGACCTCGGAGTGAGAATATTAAAGTGGGGGGTGTGGGGGGCTTGCCCCTCCTGCATAGAAGTAGGTTTAATGTTGTTTTTTTTTTAAACATACTTTACTGTAAGCGCTTTTTTGGTGAAAATCGCTTTCGGTAAAGTATGTTCAGTGATAATGGATCCAGACTTTTGATCTTTCGATTAAAAGTCCTAGATCCATATATATATATATATATATATATATATATATATATATATATATATATATATATATATATATATATACATACACACATATATATATATATATATACATACACACATATATATATATATATATATATATATATATATATATATATATATTTGATGTTCAGTGTTCAGTATATTTTGTGAACAAATACAAAGCCTTATACAAAGCATTTAAAGAGTTTGTCACCTATTAAAATTGGATCATAAGCTTTTGCACCAGGCAAATTATACAAACTTTCCTTAAAGTCCACAAATTTTTTTTGCTAATTTTAATTGGCAAGGCATTCCACCAGATCCCAGTTCTATGGCAAAGTGTCATATTTAGCAGCTTTGATCTTGCCATCATAACCTCCAGAAACATATTCTTATTTATAGTAACTGTCACGGAAGGAGATACTGCCAGCCCAACTATCTGGCATTTTGTAAATAATTGTTATGTCATTGTAAATAACATGATTCATATGGTTGTGTTACAAATGTATTAAAACTGTATGTACATTGCCACCGTGGTCAGAATGTCCTATGTGGCACATCTCATTACTAAGGGCTTTACATCCAGGAAGAAAGAGGTCATTGTCTCCCTCTACTCTTCCCTCATTAGGCTAGTCATTAAGTACAATGCCCCATTTGGCATGTACCTCACTAAACACCTGCAACAACTGGAGAGGCCACAAAAGTACCTCACAAAGAAGATCCTAGGCCTTAAACATTTGTCCTATATGGACAGACTAAAAAACTCCAACTATTCTCTGTCTCATATTGCTTACTTAGAGGCAATCTCTGCTTGACTTACAAAGCCATGTCTGACCCAGCTCTGTTAGAAATGCTACATCTGAAGAAATCCAAATCTCTTCACACCACATGCTCCAGAGACCTCAACTTCATTATCACAATCAACAGAACATGCTGGAGGGACAGGTTCATAACCCAGAGACTGCCCATGCTATGGAATAGACTTCCCATACATGTCAAGCAGAGCACCTCATTGGCCCTCTTCAAGAAAAATCTTGATGAGTAGATGGGAAATAGAAAATTCACCCCAGGAATCACTCCAGTGGCTTTACTCAACAGAGGCACTGGGAACTAAGGTCGAGTGGCACAATGCCAGGGTAATCCTATGGGCTAGGCTTGTAAAGACTCCAGGGCCATTAGCCTAGTACACACCTTTGAACCTATGAACCTATGTTATGTGTATATCAAACTGCTGGTACAGAAGTGTGTGTTGAAAAGGGTTGTAAAGTACTGAGCTTTAAAAATGTATCCACAGTGTATCCTACTGTAACAGAACAGAAATGTACATACACTATTGTAACTGTTTATATGTATATATTTTAAAAGGGGAAACTGGAATACAGAAGGTTAACTTGCAAAACTTCAGAAGAATACTTTATAGCCACACCATAAAAAGGATGTTATCTTTTAGTTTCAGTGCAGTAACAGACACAATGTCTAGAACAAGAGGTTCACTGTATTGTTTTGGAAGTGTTTTTATTGTTTTATGACTTCCATGATCTGCATTAGAGCTATGAAAAGACTTGACTATGTATTTTCACAGGTAGATGCTAAATGCTACCAGCTGCATCGATAGGGGTTTTACCCGGGATAGAGTGAGATGACATGAAGTGATGTCATCCTGCAGGCTATCCCATCAGTAATATTTGAGACATTAATTTAAGAACTCTCTGAAAGACACTGAGTATTCTGTATTTTTCTTTGACCTGACAACATCAGCTGGAAGATCACTCACCACATCTGTCTTGCTTGCTCTGTAAGTAAGTTAACTAGGATACAGTAATTCTCTTAGATACAGTCAGGAATATAGCAAAGCTTAATTTCGATGTTTTTCTTTATTTATTGGAGACTGTTCTGCAATGTTGTTTTAAATATTTCCTGTGATTTTGAACTCTGATTTTACTGTGATTATATACTGAATATTTTCTTGTTCTTTTATTATTTATTATTAAATGTATTTAAATCTTTCATTGTGGCTATTTGTGAGACATATTTAAGTTCTGAAAGTACTTGCATATTTATTTGGTGACACTGTGGGCCACTCCTAATAGCCTTGTTTTTGGTCAAACTACCATTTGTGTTGATAGTAACATTACACAGTAAGATTGGACACCCTTTGTTAAAGACCATAAAGTAGTTGATAAGGATGTGGCTGGTGGCAGTCGTAACTACCTTATAGTATGGGCTGAAGGGGGCATAGGTAGTAAACCTGTGCCAGCCTTTTGCAGGTGTGTGCGTGTGTGTGTGTGTGTGTGTGTGTGTGTGTGTGTGTGTGTGTGTGTGTGTGTGTGTGTGTGTGTGTGTGTGTCTATAAATCAAACCTCAAAGTGTGTGTGTCAGCTACTTGGGCAGGGACACGAAGCACTGGTTGGACAGGAGGGTGCTGGAGGTCTTGGCTTGGTCACTCAACTGAGATCTCAACCCTGTAGTTGTGCCAGTGGGGAGTCTTATTGGGGATCTGGTGAAAGAGGGAGAAACCAGCCTAGGGCTGACTGTGGTCTATGTGCTTTTAAGGGAAATTGTACTAGATGCAGAGAGCTGCATCTGGAAATACTGTGTGTGTGTGCCTGTCATCCTCCCAATGTACAACCCCCACTGGTACTAGTGGTAAGGATTGAGACTCCTTGATTACTGGGCCAGTATGGGGGCATCACAGTAACCAAAGGATGGTCTTAAAGATTGACCCCAAAGTAGTCTCAAGCATATAATTTTACACACATTTAAAGATTAAAATATGGTCTTCCCTGACCAGTTTGTAATTTGTGAAATACAAAGTATGGTCTCTCACTAAAGCCAACTCTAGAAGTCCAACTTGATGCTAGCTCAGGCAATCATGTTCATTGGATGCGGGCTGAACACTACTCAGTCCATAATGGCCTTACCTTGGGAAAGACTTTGGACCTTGAGATCAGCTATGTACTCTCTGCTTCTCAGCCTGTCTCCTTCCGCAACTCTAGTACTGAGAGTTCTGGGTCTCATGGCTTTGTCCATTCTAATGGTTCACGTCACACATTTCCATATGGGACTCGTACAGTGGATTCTTCCAGCATAATGGACTCAGTGCCTGCACGCTCTGTCCAAGACCATCATTATTAAAAATTCATGCAAGTCGCACCTGAAGCGGCGGCTACAGTCTCCAGTGGTGGCTGTGTGAAAACCCTTTGCAGCCCAATACTTGGTACTGGTGGTGACCATGGACATGTACTCTTACAGGTTGCAGCCATTACAAAAGAGGAATGGCCCAAGGTCAATGGTCAAAAAAAAGGTCAATAGGCATATATAAATGTTGTGGAAATGAGGGTGGTACTCCTTGTGTTACAAGATCTTAAGGACAACCTTTCTTAAGGTGTGATATCCATCCAAATGGACAACATGACTGTTGTTTGGTACATCAACAAGCAGAGGGGAAACCAGGTTCTAGCCCCTATGCCAGGAAGTAGTAAGTGTTTGACAATGTTTGATCCCTGGAATTTTGAACTGCCTAGTGGACATGCTCAGCAGGACTCTCCTCATGCCTCATGAATGCCCCTCAATCCAGCGGTAGCAAATCAGATTTTTCACTTTTGGGGCACCTCTTGCTGTGATCTCTTTGCTTCTCCCAAATGCAACATGTTCTTTGCTGTGATACCTCTAATGGAACAGTCAACAAGGGATGCTCTTTCTCAGCAATGGCATCCAGGGCTTTTTAATGTTTACCTTCCTTTTCCCTTAATCATCGGGTTCCTATAGACAGCAATGCTGTGCAAGGCAATGGTCATCCTCATAACCCCCTTCTGGTCCAGTCATGTCTGGGTACTTCTTCTGAGACTTCACCATTGAAAGCCTTCTAGGTTACTGGATCCCATACATAATCTAATTACTCACTTCTCCAGGATTTTTCATGTGGACATCTAAAGACTAAAATTAATTGCTTGATTTCTTCAATTCCAGTGATGGCCAAGGATGAGTCTGTAACCAAAGATGTAGATTGCATCCCCACAGCTTCCCAAAAGTTTAACATAGTGAATGGAAAAGAATTGTTCTTTGAACTGATAGTGAAAACATTGGCTCTGTCTCCACATCTGTTTCTGACATCCTCCATTTCTTAATTTCAAATTTTCAGTCAGGTCTAGTTCCTCTGCAGTCACGGTTCTACTGGCAGAAATTTCCAATTTTCACAAGGGTTTCAGAGATCAATCACCTGTCTTGCATAAGCTATTCAAGACATTTCACAAAGGAAATTTTTTGCAAAGACCTCCAATCAAAGATCCTTTACCACAATGGTATCTAACCTGGTCCAGACGGACCTGGCTATACCTCCATTTGAGCCTGTTTCCTCAGCAGAGCTGAAGTTTCTCTCTTGGAAGACAATTTTCCTATTAGTTATCACATCAGTTAGGAGAATTTCAGAACTGCAAACTCTGTCTTCATACCTTCCATATATAAGTTTTCACAAAGATGGAGTATCGCTCAGGACAAATCCTTCTTTTAATCCTAAGGTTGCTCCAAAATGTAACATATCTCATATTCTTCTTCTGCCAGTATTTTTTCCTGACTATGCTAACAAAAGTGAATATATCTTGCACACCTTAATTGTTCATTGAAAGTTGCATTTATACCTTCACAGAACCAAGTCTTTCAGAAAAGATACACAACTGTTTGCCTTCTTTGCTCCCGATAACCTTGTACAAATAGTATTGAACATTTCTCTCTCTCTCCAGATGGCTGTCAGACTGCATCTCCTTCACTTATGCTAATCAAAACAAGTCCTTAACCTGTAAACAAAAAGCACACTCCACAAGGGTAATGGCTACTTCTTCAGCCTTTTATAGGTCTTCCTCAGTAAGTGACATTTGTGAGGCTGTTACCTGGTCCTCCATGCACACTTTCTTCAGTCAGTATAAACTGCACTGCTTCTCAAGGGCTGGAAAATCTTTTTGTGCTACTATCCTAAAATGTCCTCTGAATACGGCCACCCAGAGAATATTGTAGCTAGGGTGTCTGACCCATATTTCAGATAGGATGGGCTGAATGAGTAGGATATGAAAGTTATGTACTTACCATAATTTTATTTATTTTTATTTTACATTTGTTTACCAGAAAAGTCCGACTGGAACTAGGTCCATTTACAGCAGAGGCCCGGGGAGAAAAGCTCCACAAAAAAAAAAATATTTCATACAATAGATCTTTCCAGGCAGGTTTCCATTTCACAAAGTGGACCCTGGATGTTGGTTATTTGGGAAGGAAAAGAAAAATAGTTTCATACAGTGTTATATATACAATCAAGAAATATTTCATACAATAGATCTTTCCAGGCAGGTTTACATTTCACAAAGAGGACCCTGGATGTCGGTTTTTGGGAAGGAAAAGAAAACAAGAGATATACTCATTGTCTGATGCAATCAAAGTGACATCACAGAAGGCAATATAGTAGGAAAAAGTAACTAAAAGTAGTCCTGTTCTAGGAGTTTTTGAAGTACTGAGTATTAGGCATAGTGAGCAGTGATAGAAAGGAGAATAGGAGAAATGGAGATTAGGAACGTATTTATGTAATGCAAGGACAGAGCCATGACTGCAAGAGGTGTGGCTTGAGTGATTTTTTGAACAGTGAGAGAGATGTTGCTGAGGATATATTTTGGGGGAGCTTATTCCATTCCTTAGCAATGGTATGAGAGAAGAGGGCTTTCCCTGCAGTGTTGTTGGCTTTGGATATACAGAGCAGGGTCTTGTTTGATGAGCGTAGAGGACGGTTTGCTGAGTATTGGTTTAGTAGTTGGTTTAGGGCTGGCGTTTTGTGGGGATTCTTTAGTATGTTGAAGGTGAGCACTAGCTGGTGATACCTAATTAGCTGAGGGAGTTCTAACCATTGTAGGTGTTTTAAGGCAAGATAGTGATGATTTCTAAAAGTGGAGTTATTGGCAAATATTGCAATCTTATTGTAACATGATTCTAGTTTGTCTAGGTCTGTTTTCCTGATGTGAATTAGGATTGGTGATACATATAGTAGGGTAGACAAGAGGTGGGTTTGGGCTAGGGTGATTTGTGCTTGGTCTGATAGGAACTGTTTGTGTTTGTATAAAGTTCCTAATTTTTTATGAACCTTTTAATGGTTTGAGAGATGTGGACATTGAAGTTAAGATCCTGATCTATTTCAACACCGAGTAGCTTAGTATGGGGGGAGGGAGAGATTGATGTGCCATTGTTGGAGGTGATGGTGAAAAAAAGAGGTGTGGTTTTGGATTTGTTGGGGGTGAATAGAAGTAATTTGGTCTTCTTGGGGTTTAGAATAAGGTGGATATCAGTAATCCATTTTTCTACAGAGCAGAAGGATTCTTGGGTAAGTTTCTGAAGAGTGGTTATGGTTGGGGCTGAGCAGATTAAGGTTGAGTCATCTGCGTACTGTATAAGTGATGCATGCAGGGTGGAGGTATGTAGTTTGTTGGTGAAAATGGTGAATAGTAAAGGACGTGGTATTGATCCTTGTGGAATGCCTACAGTAGTTGGTAGCAGTGGCAATAGTGTGCCTTGCCATTTTACTGACTGTTTTCTATCAGAGAGATAGTTTTTGAACCAGGAAGTAGCAGAGGGGCAAAGGAGATGGTAATTAGAGTGTCTATAAGTAGGTTATGTGAGGCCATGTCAAATGCCTTAGATAGATCTAAGAAAATGGCTGATGCAAAGTTATTGTTGTTTCTAAGTTGATTAATCTGGTTGGTAAAGGAGAGAAGAGCAGTAGTTGTACTATGGTTTGGGCGGAAGCCATGCTGTGTGAGGGACAGGAGATTATGTGAGGTTAAGAAGGGCATTACCTGGGTGTGAATGCATCTTTCCAGGAGTTTAGAAAGGGGGGATAGGATAGCAATGGGGCGGTAGTTTGATAGTTCATAGGAGTTACCTGCTTTGTGTAGGGGTATTATGTATGACACTTTCCATAGTTGGTGAATGTAGGCTTCCTGTATGGAGCGGTTTATAAGAAGTGAGATGGGGTAGACTAGGGATTCTGCGGCTAATTTTAGGAAAGTAGTGGGTAGGCCATCTCCTGCGAGAGTGGTGGGTTTAAGTTTTGAGAGTAATTTTTTTACTGTGGAGGTTGGTATGGGTGAGAGGGTAAAGGGGGGTATACAATTGTGATCTATAGTTGGGGTGAGTACGGGGTTATTGTTGGATAGCTGGGTAGATAATGACAGAATAGAGTCTGTGAAGTGATGGTTAAACTGGGAAGCTATGCTGTCATTATCATTGTTGGTGTTGGGAGCTGGGCTTGTAGTTTGGCCGGGTTTTAGAAGGGAATTTAAAGCCTGCCAGAACTTTTTGGGGTTTCTGGAATGTTTGTTTTGGATTCCTAGGAAGTAGTTTTGTTTGTCCATTTTTATTTGTTTTTTGGCCTGATTCCGAAGTTGTTGATATATTTGTTTATCTTGGTTGGTGTTATTCTTTTTCCAGTTCTTCCAGGCATTATCTCTGGATTTTTGTAGTACTTTTGTTGTCCTGTTTAGCCAAGGGGCATAGTTAACCTTAGTTTTATGTTTCCTGATGGGAGCTAGTATGTTTAGCACTTTCATGAAAGTATTATTGAAATATTCAACTGCCTGGTCTAATGGTAGGGATTGTAGGTGGTGCCAGTTACTTTGTTGTAGCATACTGTTAAGAATTTGTGGATTTACCTTGTGCTCATTTCTGATCTCCTTATATAGTATAGGTTTGGGTATGTTTACTTGTCTACGAAGGAGGAAAGTGGTGCAGTGGTCACTCAGTATATCAGGTAGGCAGCTCACATGATAATTTTCTTTGGGGAGGTTAACTAAAGTCCAATCGAGAATGGAGAGTTTATTGGATCTTTTGTCAACTCTGGTGGGTTCTTGGATTAATTGTGAGAATCCAAATAAGTTTATATGGTTTGCAGGGTTGTTGGCATTGCAGGCTAACCAGTCTAGGTTTAGGTCTCCTAGCAGGATGGCTTCTTGGGACAGGTTGATTGTAGCCCATTGCAACATATCCTCTATTATAGGTGAGTTATTTCCTGGAGGAACATAACTGTAGAGGATGCTGATTCTTTTTTTTGTTTTAGAGGGAGATAATGGAGCCTAATGTTTCGGAATTGCCAAAAATGGGAAGTGGGGTTTTAAGGGGTTGGAGGTTAAGTGTGTTTTTAAATAAGATTGCAACTCCACCACCCTTTTTGGTATCTCTGTCTTGCCTTAGAATGTTATAACCAGGGGGGAGAATTTCTTCATTTTGGGTGGTGGCTTTTAGCCAGGTTTCAGTAATGGTTAGTATATCTGGTGAGTAGTGGGCTATGAATGCGTGTAAGTCCTGTAGTTTGTTGGATATACTTCTTGAGTTTAGGTTAATAATAAGTAGGTCTGTTTCCTGTTTGTGGGAGAGAATTTCATAGCTTGGACCTGGGTTTGGTTGTATGTCTCCTGAGATTAGTAGCCAGCTTTTAAGGAATAACTTGAGTTTGATGGCGTGAGCTAGGTCTGTATGATGTTTAGCAGCTGTTATTCTATGGGGAGATAATGTGGTGTGTGGTTTGTGTATATAATATAATGAGCTACTATTAAATAGTGTGGGGCAGATTATAATGTTTGTATGTGTATGTATGTGTGTAGGTATGTGTTATGTGGAAGGTAGTGTTTAATGGTATGATAGCATGTATGGATGTGGTGTAGGCTAGAGTAGTGAGATTTAGTAGTAGTAGTGGTAGTATGCCTTGCATGATATGTCAGGGATTAGTAGAGGGGATGTATGTATGTTGGAGGGGTGTGGTATGAGAGTGGGAGTGGATATGGCAATTGAGGGAAGGTGATAGGTTGTAGAAATAGGGGTGTGACTATTAGCAGTATAAAGGTATGACCACTGGGGGCGGGTGGAAATTGAGGGCAGGGTAGGGGAGCGGAGTGAGCCCAATGGGCGAACGGAGCGGGAAGAGCTGAGGGGAGTGAGAGTCCCACGAGAAACTATCAGTGAGTTGACCCTTTGGAAATGGAAAAGTTCAACTGCTATATGCTAGGTAAGTGAGATTCTCTGGGTGGGGTAATACACAGCAGTCTATGGAGGGGAGATAGGTAAAAACCAAATATGCAATATATAGTACTATAAGGGCTAGGGGTACAACTAAATAGGCTGGTATATGGGGCACTGTTATCCATAAGTGGGTAATTGCTGCCACCTAGTGGTGAAACTCATACAGTGATACACTATTTTGTAAAATGCAGGCAGCTAGAAATTATTAAATCAGGGAGGGAGTAAAGGGTGTCTATGGATGTTAGTAGACTGCTATTGTGTTACACCATGGGTACTTTAGGCATTAAAATACAACAAAATAGGTTGAAGCAAGTAGATAGTTCTTACTTAATCACAAAATAACAATAGGTGGAAACCCGTAGATAGTTCTACATACACGCTGACTCCTGTTTGAGGGAGAACATGTTACAAACAGCGCTGTGGTTTTTTGGGTCCAGGCAGTCCAGGGATGAGGAGCATCCAAAGTTGGAGGGTGAGGGTAACAGTGAGCTGTAGAGAGAGAAAGAGGCTGTTTAGTGGTCTGGTAACATAAGGAGGGAAGAAGAGTGAGTAAAAAAAAGGAGCATCTAGGAGGAGGATAGAGTAGATATGTAAGGAGAGTTTAGAAAGGTACTGATGTACTAGATAGTGCTATATAGAGAGGATTGAGTGGGCATAGTAACAGAGTGAGAGAAAGGATACAAAACGGTACTGTGTTGTACCTAGTAGACCATACAACAAGAGTGCAGGAGGAATTACAAAACAGTGCTTTAACATTTCAGGTAAAACAATTACTAAGCAGATAAATATAGCAGAACGCAGTGCTAAACAAATGTGTGCTGGAAATTAGCAGTATGCATTAACATGCGTTTCAAAATGCAGGCTAAAAACAATCTTGCCAAAATTCAGAAAACTGTAAAAAAACAAATGTGAAGCTGGAATTAATAGTGGTATGCATTAACGTGCATTTCCCTATTAGGCTAAAAATTGTCTTGCCAGAAAGTAATATTGGTATACTAACGCTAGTCACAGTTCCGGTTAATACAACAAGTTGTAGCTGTTTAGGTTATTTTAACTAATAGTTAACAAGTATTGGTCTGATGCTAACATGAACAGCAGCCGTTTAGGCAGAGTTGCGTCTTTCTAAGCACATGTGTATCACAGTTCTTATGTGGCGTATTCCTGTATGTGCTGGTATGTGCAGAGGTAGATATAACATAAAAACACAATTTTAACAAGTATTGGTCTGATGCTAACATGAACAGCAGCTGTTTTAGGCAAAGTTTTGTCTATCTAAGCACATGTGTACCACAGTTCTTGATAACATGTTCTTGGGAACATTCCCACTTCCAATGTGCCCGATTGTTTCAGGCAGGGGATGGGTCACCTCGAGTATATCTATATATTTAGAAACTGTACTAAGACCTATAGTTGACTCCATCCCTACTATTCTTAAAGATACGTATCATTTATTGGATGACATTAAGAAGTTTAATATAGAACGTATAAATGTATTGGATGGTTGCATCTTGATAACTTTAGATGTTAAAAATCTCTTTACCAGCATACCAAACGAATATGGTTTACAAGCCATGAGGGAAGTACTGAACTTGGATACTGATTTTGATACAGATGAACAAACTTTATTGTCTTATCTTTTACAGACGGTTCTTGAAAATAATGTATTTATGTTCAAAGACAAGTATTATTTGCAGCAATGGGGAGTTGCCATGGGCACCCCCGTTGCGAATACTTATGCTAACTTAGTGGTTTTTAATTGGGAGAAAAACAACCTATTCAATAATGTAATATATAAAAATAATATCAGAATGTATAGAAGATTTGTAGATGACATTCTGATTTTATGGGAAGGTACTTTGAATGAATTTAATGAATTTTTAATATATTTAGAATCTACTACTAAGTTTTTAAAATTCACTATGGAATGGTCATATACCCAGGTTAGTTTTTTAGATATCAATATCATCATCAATGGAAACCAGATAGAAACTACTCTATACAGGAAGTCATGCTGGAGGAACACCCTTCTACATTATAATAGCATGCATCCCAGACATGTGTTTCCAGGCATAATTAAAAGCCAATATATCAGGATAAAGAAATTATGTGGTAACAAACAGATATTAATAAAAGAGGCAGATAACATGGAGAAGTTATTCTTGGAAAGAGGATACAATAGAAAACTAGTACAAGGTATAAGAAATGAAACTCTTTAAACACATGATCTTGCAGCTGAGTCAGTAGAGAGTTATAGGATACCGTTTAGAAAACAGAAAGTGAATAAAAGTGCAGTATCAAGTAGAAACAATAGAATTGCCTATACAATGCAGTACACAAATGATAGTTTTGATCTGAGAAATATAATTATACAAAATTGGAAGATCCTGACTACAGATGAAGTTATCAGGAACATAGTAGGAGAGCAACCCAAATTTGTATACAAGAATTCACCCAATTTAAAACAGCTATTATGTTTTAAAGAGAGCAAGGGTATGATACCTAAACAGATGCAATTCAAGACTGTAGGTACTTTTCCATGCACAAGATGCAGTATGTGTCGGTATATTAGTGACACACAAATATATAAACACCCCAAAATGAACATTACGTTCAAACCTAAGTTTTATGCAAGCTGTAACTCTACAAATGTAATATATTTAGCGACGTGCATAGTATGCGATGCATTCTATGTTGGCTTAACCAAGAGAAAGTTTAAACAGAGGATGTATAATCACATCTATGAGATAAAGAAAAATAATGAAAAAAATGCTCTGGCCAAACATATAAATGAGTTTAGAGAACACAGTTTTAGATTTAGAGTATTGCAGCTGGTAGGTCTGAATAAAAGATGGGGTGACAATGTGAATACTTTAGCAAATATTGAATTAGCATGGATTTTAAAACTAGGGGCTCACATACATCCAGGCTTGAATCAAAGTATCTGTATTAAACCAATATTAGATGGAAGGATATACAAGTAATGATGCTGGTAATATTTCATTATCTCCACTCACACCACAAGACCAGATGTGTTATGTAGATGTGCTATTTAAAGTATAGTTATAGTTTAACTATTGCATATACACATGAAGAACACATTTATCTGATAGCATGTTGGTATTTTATAACTATATTTCATAATTACACTTTACAATAATGTTTCATATACACATTTTTATATATATTGTTGACTTGATTCATTTATTATTTATATAGTTATATGTTGAATATTTATATATATTTATTGTTTATCAATTATTTATTCATTTAATATAGACGTGTAATATTATGCATATGCATATTTTAAAGATTAATATTTATAGATATTATGATGAATATACAACAATATCTTCGGATTTTATCTTACATATACTTATATTTATAAATATATAACACTACATTAACATATACAATAATGGTTATATGCAATGCATATAGAATTATACATTTACTGAGAATGAAATAAGGCACCTTTCTATACATAGTATGAAAACATGTGTCTAACACATATATATTCTTAAGAGTTTTAGACTTTAAACTATCTTGAAATAACATACATATACATTTCATATTTTTATTTGCATGGTTTTAAAATAAAATATTGTATGGACAAATATATTTTAGGTGAAAGTTAAACAGTATATAGAAGTTTGTATATTTATACATATATATTTTTTATATTTTTTATATTTTTACATGTATATTAAGTGAATTTTAACATATACTAGGTGGTTTTTAGCATCTATGAGAAATGCATCCTAATGGTCTTGTAATATGCCTCAGTATGCCTCTCGATGAAGTTCCAGGTTTTTAAACGATTCTACAGAAGTGTTACGTTGAATTCGTTTCATACTGGCTCTTTATGCATTTAACCAACACTGCAAATTATGCTATGCATGTTGATTGATTAATTATACTAAGTGAACAATTAATTGAATTGAATTTAATTTAATTTAATTCCACTGGGTATATATACTTCCTGAAAAATGTGATTTAATGTGAAGATCTGAGGAAGCGCACTTTGGTGCGTGAAAGCGCTTGTCTGTCTGTATTTTAATAAATAAAGGAGTTCGTA
Organism: Protopterus annectens; assembly: GCF_019279795.1. NCBI lineage: Eukaryota > Metazoa > Chordata > Ceratodontiformes > Protopteridae > Protopterus > Protopterus annectens. The sequence continues at coordinate 1,053,847,316 of NC_056746.1, read as the reverse complement.
TGATGGAATCTTGAAGTTTGTCGTGCTTCCTGGGTGCTGAATCCATCAGTGTCATTATACTACACAGTTCTTGATATGGCGTATTCCTGTATGTGCTGGTACATGTAGAGGTAGATATAAAATAAAAACACAATGCCAGATATTCCAGTATCAACTACAGTAGCACATAGTAATTAAGCAGTACATTGAGCTATTAGTTTATGTGCAAAAAAATAATAAACAAGACCTACCAAATAGCGTTAACGAGCACCCTTACTGCAGGACAGTACAGCGGGTTTGGGGCGGAATTTTAAAATGGCGCCACAGGTAGCAACACCGTGTTATAACCATGTGGGTGGAAGTTACCCCAAGGGGGAGGGGACAGGGAGGAGAAGAGGGGGATGGGGGTTAAGTGGAAAGGTGCAGGGATGCAGAGCTGAGAGGAGTGAGAGTCCCATGAGAAACTATCAGTGAGTTGACCCTTTGGAAATGGAAAAGTTCAACAGCTATATGCTAGGTAAGTGAAATTCTTTGGTTGGGGTAATACACAGCAGTCTAGGGAGGGGAGATAGGTAAAAACCAAATATGCAATATATAGTACTATAAGAGCTAGGGGTACAACTAAATAGGCTGGTATATGGAGTACTATCCATAAGTGGGTAATTGCTCCCACCTAGTGGTGAAAATCGTACAGTGATACACTATTTTGTAAAATGCAGGCAGCTAGAAATTATTAAATCAGAAAGGGAGTAAAGGGTGTCTATGGACGGCAGTCAGCTGTTATTGTGTTACGCTGTGATCCCATCCCATGATAACAATAGATCTTATCATTCATGTCCATCTGATATGACAACCCTTCCATCATCCCCCTGCCTTCTCTTGCAAGACTTAAAAGGATATTCGATCCTATATGGTCTCTGTTTCTCAGGCAGTGTAAACTTCCTTAGTTCCTTTACTCATCAATCAAGACCTGAGGTAACTGAAAGGTCAGATGCATTATGGGAGGGAAAATTCTTAAGGCAATTAAAGCTGGAGCAATAATGTAGCCTGATCAGATCCAACAAGTGGCTCAAGGATCCATATACCATATTAGATGGACATTAATAAAAGGCTCTAGTGTCATGGTAAATACATAACTTTATTTTTACTTTGCCAGAGTGTATAAGCTTAGACATATTAACATTAGACTCCATGATGCATTTTTAGTCCAGTCCTCCAAGTTATCTAGACAGCTTTGTGCAATACAACATATTAATCTGACAACATTGTTTGTCACAGACCCAGTTTTTTTTATTCATATCTCACAAACAGAAAAACTCAAGAAGAATATGATAAATAAGGTGTGGCCTAAAACCAACTCATGTGGAGCCTCTCTGTCAATTCCTTTAACATATGAAGTAACCATGCCTATTTTAAATGAATAGGTCTTGTTCCTCACCTACTTACCAGTCCAGCTTATAACATACCTATTTACATTGTTCTGTACCAGTAGTCTCATGATTTCATTATAAAGAACTGTATCAAATGCTTTTACCAAATCCAGATAGATTACATCAGCTGGAAGTTCCAGATCCATCAATTCCCATGCCAACAATAGAAGCTGCATTGATTAATTTTACAGAAACAGTTTAATGTGAAACCATGCGGAATTATATCAGTTCTTGGTGTAATTTTGTCATATATAATATTTAGTACCTTCTTGAAGCATTTCCTTAGCAAGCATGTTTGATTAACTGGTCTAAAGTTGTCAACAAATGTTTTGTCACCCTCCCTTGGGAAAAGTTACAATTACAGCTTCCTTTCAACATAAGTAGCTATGATTCAAAGATTCCTGGAATAGGTATAGTAAACATGAAGTAACCGATTTCATGATGTTAATAAGAAAGTACCCATTTATTCATAGGTTTACATGTAAGTACTAGGCTAGCTACGGTTGTGGGACATTTTAAGCCTGGACAATTTCCCTTTTGATGTTTGAATAAACTTATCCTGTTTGGTGGCAGATTGGCCTTTCCCATCCCATGATCAATAATTGTATGTTACCCTAGTGAGAATAACTGGGATCATACCATAGATATTTGAGGGAATCCATGTGTGGGATAAAGCATTTAGGAATTAAGTATGTTTCCAACACTAGCACTGAAAAAAAAAAAAACAATGTCACAGGTCCAGTCAGACTTGCAATCTTTAAATAAAAACAAAGAAATAGCAACTGCCATGGCTAACGGGATTACTGTCAAAATAAAACGACTAAGACCAAAGCTTAGATAAGACAGTGCACAGTATTTAATAAGAACAAGGTGAGTGCTTTCACAGTACAAAAAACATTTGCTTTAGACCTGAATACAAAAGACACATGTAACTATTTAAAAGTAATCAAACCAATGAGTGGGCAAAGAAACAGTGTCATAATTGAAAGCAATTAAAGAAAAACATTTTTACTAATACAAAACAGTAACATTGTATACTTGCATAATCAGAAATTCATATTAAAATCACAAAACTCTATATACATTAATAAACCTTCTACTAATATAAAACTGAAAAAAATAAGATAACTATCTAAAACTAAGCAAGCCATTAAATGGGCATAGGAACAAAGCATCATACTTAAAACAGTTAAAATAGAAGCCTCTTACTGATGCAAAACAGTAAAATTGTATACGTGCATAATCAAAAGTTCACGTTGGAGTCAGAACACATTAGGACTCCATAAATCTAAACACATCTTCTTCTATTGTAAAATTCAAACCTGGTGCTTTATAGGAATCTCTTTTGGATTCAGGTCTGATGAAACAGTTTTTGTACTGTGAAAGCGTTCACCTTAATTTATTAAATTCCATGCACTGTTTTATCTAAGCTTTGGTCTTAGTCGTTTTATTTTGACAGTAATACTGTTAGCCGTGGTAGTTGCTATTTTTTTGTTTTTATTTAATCATTGTTATGTTTTAGCTACTTTTACTCAACAGACTGCTGTTTGTCTCTAATCTTACACGGCTTTATTACAATAATACAAACTCACACTTAAACTAAACACTTTCGTCCCTTTATCCTTTTCATGGGATTTTTTCAAAGCTAAAACTTTTGTGTGAGTTCAGTTCTAACTGGATCTGTAGAGTTGTTTTTGTTATAAAGCGTTTAGAAGCTGCCTTCGACCATTAGAAGAACAGGGCTCAGTCCCAGAATACATTTTCTATGACATATCCCAAGATGCAAGTTGTGGTTGAATATGGACAGGGAAGAGCTTTGTTTTATTTTGAAGGGAAGTCTGTTCAAGAGCGGTGGTATCAGATGCGAGAGATATCTCCCCCTCCAAACCATTCCGCTGATGTTGCAGAAGAGGCTTATATCACTGAACAAAGTATTTTTGATGCCATTTGACTTACTGATATAGAGTAAATCCATCAATAATGGGCCTGAGGATGCCTCGTATGCCAGATGCAGGTCACACCTTAGTAATCTGTAGGATACCAAATATAGTGACAGGGCTTTGAGTCAGTCAGTGTAGGACATATTGTTCAGGCCTTGTATCCTTTTAGTAAGGTATCCCTGTGGGCATTCCAGTTGCAGTATATGTCTGGACAGATACATGCCAAAGCAGGTGTTATACTCAATGATTCTCAGTGATTGGCCTAATGTGGGTTGAGTAAAGGGGACATTGACATCTCTTTATTTGGGTACAATCCATTTGTTTATAAACTGTACAATATACAAGGACTTTCTTATGACAGTGGACACGTTGGTTGAAATTAGGTCACTGTCCACATAAGTTCCCAAATCTCAAACATTTGGGTCAACTCTTAGGATTGTATTGTCAATGTGGTAGTTCCCTGGGGTAGAAGACTTCCCAAAGGATATAATAATCAATTTTTTCCATTTTATTTCATTCCATAATTCTGGCACCAGTTACTTGTTTGGGAATAGCCTTCCTGTATGATGGCTCAGTTATATGGGGACGCAACAGCTGCTCCCAGATTGTAGTCATCTGCAAATAGCCAGAGCCCTTTGGTATTGGCTTTTACTTTAGAGAAATAGAAGGCAAACAGTAGAGATCCCAACACTGAATCCTGGGGGACTCCACTGGTGACTGGTATCTTTGATGAGGTAACTTTCCTGTTTTGATCTCCTGTGTCTTGTCTTTGAGCCAGATGGCAAACCTGTGAGTGATGTAGGGGTTTATTCTCAGTTTACTTAGCTTTTCTATTATACCTGAGTGGGGGAGTGTGTGAAATGCCTTGACCAGGTCAAGGTATGTAGTGTGTACCATTTGGCCTTAATTCAGTACATTGGTGCCATTTTCAAAAATGTCCACCAGGTTGAGTAAGCATGACCTGCTCCTGACAATTCCAAAGTGAGATGGGTCCAGTGTTTTGAGGTTCCCTATGTCCTTATTGTTTAGTCTCATAACAAGACTTTCCATGGCTTTGCATATTAGGCTGGTCAGATGTATGGGTCTGTAATTGTCTGGGTTTGTGGAAGATCCTCCTTTATGTAGGGGAATGAATGTATTTGTGTTCCATTCACTTGGTACAAAACCTGTATGAAGGGCGAGGGTGAATAATGTTGTTGGGGGGGTGGTTAAATTGTGTGCATCTGGGGATATTGTCAGGACCCAGCAATGCAGTATTTCTAGCTCTTGATAACACTTTTAGGACTTAGTCTTGCGTGATTGCTGTAGGGAGTAGTTTCTGGGTATATATCTTGTGGGTTAGACAGAGGGGAGAGGGGGTGAAGTTTGAGCTGAATTTATCAACCAGCAAGTTTGCTATATCTTCAGCCTCATTGTAGGTAACATCATTCACAATCAGGTAACATCATTCACAATCAGCTTGGTGCATGGGGATTTATTTCTGGTGTTTGCCCTTCACTTGTTTCTAGAGAGTACAGCTGCATCTCTACAATTGTTTACATGATGTTATAGTGTGGTGATGTATGTTTCCACATATTCATAGAGTTACCTGGAGTTCGTGGGGATTTGAAGCTTACCAGTGTATCACTTAGGAGTACAAAGTTTTTTCTTAGAGAAATTTCTAAAGGTACTTTGGGTGAAATGAGTCTTGAGTTTCAATTTTATTTTAAAGGAGACAGCTTTATGGCCAGACTTAACAAGTAACAAAGATATGCAAGACATGGTGCAAGATCAGGTTGGCATTGCCTACAAAAGGTACTATGATGGTAGACAGTATCTTTACCAATAATTGAAACCCCAGAGGGCATAGATGCAGGCTATTCCTGGCAAAGCAGCATGATATGTCAATCATATCCTCCTAAGCTGACAAATATTGGACTCCCTTCAAAAAACTAAGTGAATTAGTGAAGTCAGGTATTATTTGCTCATATTAAGGCACCGTCCTTGGAGAAGGTAAAATCCCACTCAGTGATAGACTCATACCTGCCTGGGAGAGCTCCATCATGTTTCTGTTCATATAGTTCAACAGGGTACATCTGAAGTCATTAACACACACATGTATTATGGCGGAGTCATACTGATACTTGATGTTCAAGGACTTGAGTGCATGTGTCATCTGACAGATCCTGGCACCAGTCAAGCAACCATCACTCTTTCATTGCTCAACCTTTCCCTGTGAGAAGGTAGGCTTAACATGCTGAGTGTGCTTTGTGCCTGTGTTGCACTTTCGAGGTATTTAAAGTTTTGGCAAGTTAAACTTTAGAACCACAGCATATGATGGATTATGTGTAGTGTGATGATATGGTGAAGTGTGTTGTGTACTGCTGCTGATTTTGATGTTTGAATTTACTGTGTGTGAGATTTTTGCCTCCAAAGACATTTTATACACACACACACACACACACACACACACACATATATATATATATATATATATATATATGGTTCTACCTGACTTCACCGAAACACCACAACACCGACAACGCAATCACCGAAACCACATAACCGACAGTACAAAAACACGAAAATCCACATGCCCGACAACGAAATAACCGACGGTACACAAACACGAAACCTTATACACTTCACACACCACAATCAACAAACAAAACACATTCCCCATCCAAAAACCACATACACAACACAAGCACACCAAATCCCTGCAAACCCACACTAAACCTCACATACACAACTACCTACAACCCTGACCCAAACCCTAACCCTAAGGTCCGTCACTACCGCACACTTACCTGACCCGCTCCCTAACCCTAACTCACTTATCCCGCCCCTAACCCAAACACAATCACTACCTGACACTTACCTGACCCGCTCCCTAACGCTAACTCACTTATCCGCCCCTAACCCAAACACAATCACTACCGACACTTACCTGACCCGCTCCTAACCCTAACTCACTTATCCCGCCCCTAACCCAAACACAATCACTACCGCACACTTACCTGACCCGCTCCCTAACCCTAACTCACTTATCCCGCCCCTAACCCAAACACATTCACTACCGCACACTTACCTGACCCGCTCCCTAACCCTAACTCACTTAACCCACCCCTATCCACACTTACCTTACTCGCACCCTAACGTCCGTCACTACCGCATACTTACACAGCCTTTTCCCATTTCGGCATCCTCAGCGCCGGTGCTTTCATCCGTCGGGTCGGTCTTCTGCACTGTCGATCTTCTGGGTCCCGTCGCGTCGGTCTTCTGCACTTTCGCTCTTCTGCGGCTCCCGATTTCGCTGTCGATGTTCCGGCGTGTCGGTGAAGTCAGGTAGAACCATATATATATATATATATATATATATATACTTCACATGACTTAAAACTCAAAATACTGAATTTCATTTGACTGAGACTACAATACCTAATTTTCAAAATACTGAAAACTCATTTGACCGAGTCTCATTATACTGAAAGCTTACAATGCTGAATTTCAAAATACTGAATTTTAAGCCATAAATATGCACACTTACACCACCAACGACTATCTCTTTCCAAAACTTAAATACTAGTTACTTACCCTCTTAACAGAAACCAGACAATATAAAACCAAACTAGGTGGGGGACTATGTCCCCCACACCCCCCCCGACTATATATACTAAGTCCAGCATTGTACTACAGTGGGGAGAAGAGAATATACCTTTTACTTACTTTACAGTACTGTTGGGAGCATGTCTGCCATATTACATTAGATACGTCCTATAAAAATGTAAAGAGACATACCCAGATTTAGAAACACTACAACACTACTTTCTATGCTACTATTGGTATTCTGACTGTCAGCATTTTGTTACAGTAAACTTTTTTTATCACAAGCAAGTCACGGGGAAAGGGAAATGCACATCAAGTATATGGCTTAAAATTCAGCATTTTGAAATTAAGCATTGAAAGCTTTCAGCATAATGAGACTCAAGTCAAATGAGTTTTCAGTATTTTGAAAGTTAGGTATATTGGTCTCAGTCAAATGAAATTCAGTATTTTGAGTTTTTGAGTTTTCAGTCACATGAAGTGGACCTATATATTATATATATAGGGTTTCTATTAGATGACCAAAGACGCATTCTATCGAATGCGTCTTGTTCAAACTTAAAACAACGAAAAGGCAAAATAGTGAAGGGGCTTTTAAGCGAATTCTTTCTCAGGGAAAGAATTTGCTTCACCGCTTCTGTTACTTTGCCGTTTACGGCACTGTAGTGTGATTTCAAAGTTGGTATATTTAAGTAGGGGGTGTGGGGGGGGGCAAAACCCCCCACTTTATATATTCTTTCAATTTTTTTTTTCTTTTTTTTTTTTTTAGAACAGTGATTTTTTTTCCCTTGGAAAAAAAAATTGCTGTTCTGAGCTTTCGTGATTGTAAGCTTTCGCTTATATGGGGTCGATTATTCATTGTTTGCTTTTTTAAGCGCTCAATGATATAATACAGACCCTACATATATATATATATATATATATATATATATGTGTGTGTGTGTGTATATATGGATCTACTTCATATGCTCGAACTGCCACGACGTTGAATACCATAAAATCAAGACCACAGCAAAGAAACTTTAAATCACTGAAATTTCACGAAGCTGAAGCCCAAAAAAAGAACACACAGAAAAAAATTAAAACATTGAGTCTCAAAACATTAAAAATTATAATATTCATTCCTTGTAAACTATTCCACCAGAAAAAAAACCAGCAACACAAAAAAACACTAATTTAATGTTTTTGCATGGGCAAGCCCCCCCATACCCCCCATGTGGGAGGCTGCACCCCTACACCCACTGCAAATTAAATGTATCAATTCTGAGATCACACTGCAGTGGGGAAAAGGCGATCTTCATACAAACTTACACATAATTAGTCATGTCTGCACCTCTTCAATAGGCAAAACACCTTCCCCATTCTAAAATTTCCACTGAAACACGTCCTTTTCACAAACAAATAAAAATGGAAAACTAATGATTTCCATACCTTTCCTAATACAGCCCAAAAAACATGTAGGAAAACTCCCTTATACCACCAACATAACCTCTGCCATTACAGTATAACATAATCTAAGTATTCTTAAAGTCACAGTACAAACCTAAAAGTATTCAAAACAAATAAAATAACACTACCGATAACACAGACCTTACCAACAAAACCCATAGCATATCTTTTAAAACTTTTTTCATACAACAATCAAAATACAAACCTAAGAGACATACAATTGACATTCTATGACTCGATATTCTAAACTCTATCTTTAATACTTTTGATATTCTGGTCTCACCTTTTTAAAGTTCAACATTACGGAACTTCGAGTTTTCAAAGGAGATTCATATAAATATATATAGATATAGATTTAGCTATATATGTGTGTGCATGTGTATCTGTCTATATTCCTACTAAGGTGTGGTGAAATGTCTCATTATCTGATCAAGGGTGTTCTGCAGCTCAAGGTGTGGTTATTTGTACTTGGCAAGAGTTATTTGAGCCCCAGACCTTGATTTCTAAGGTTATATATATTTTGCAAGTCTCTTATCGGGAAAACAGCTCTTGCACAGATAACCCTCTATAGACCACATCCAATGTTTCTTTCCTTCTCTTTTTGATGAAAAGCTTGCTTTTCACAGTTTAGGGCTTTCCATGCTTATTAGAGGCTTAAATAAAAGACCCTGGGTGGGTGTACCTTTCTGCAGGTTATAGTAGATGAACTAGAGACGGATCCAATCAAATGATGTCAATAGTAGAGCTCTGTGACTTCTGCACTTGTAGCAAATCATAGTTCTCTTAGTTCAACGACTTTGAGCTGCAGGTCATTGACCCCGGGATGGAACATCAGAACTTCAGAAACTTTTACTTTTACAGTGGGGCAGGGAGAAATGTAATTAGTGTTTGTCTGTTATTATCAGGCATGCATCAATGATTTAGTAACCTCCTCAGATTTAATGGCACCCGCCTCATAATTTGTATTTGAAAATTTATCCAAGAATATATTTACTAAAGTGTTAGGATCAGATGTTTATGTCTGAAAAGGTATCCTTTCAAAATTGTCAAAATATACTCAGACACACTGGTTGCCAAGAAAGACCAAAAATCAACCAGACTTCTTCACTCAGTTATTTTCCACCTTTTTGTTTTCTTATCCTTTCAAAATCGTCTATGGTGTTTTTAAAAAAATATATATTTTTTTATTATCAGCAGTGTAAAGAGCCAGATAAAACTCATATTTACTTCTAACTGTATGTAACATTTTTCTAAACTTGTTCAGTGCACTCTGATATCTTTTTCTTATTATTCTGTAAAATAATTTCTCTGCTTAATGTTTCAAAATTGCTGTAGGATATGTAATTGTTGAATGAAGTATTTTTCATCTAAAATATGTTATGTAAGTATTTAGTAATGCCTACACCCAGACACACACACACACGCACACGCACACGCGCACACACACACACACACACACACACACACACACACACACACACACACACACACACACACACACACACACACACACACACACACAAGTCACAAACACACAACATTCACAAACTCACCCAGTCAGATGGGCATACACACCCACACACACACACACACACACACACACACACACATTATACAACTGAATGCAACACCTCAGATTTTTTATTTTTTTTGGCAATCAAATAAAGAATTGCATAAATGATGCAACCAATAATATAGATTTAGTACAGGCACATACAGTGTTTAGCATTATAACTCTCACTATCCACAGACAGACAAGACACAAATGCATACACACACACTCACTTTGTTGACTGTGTACAGCTCTGAAGTCTGTCTGGGATCGAATGCCTAAATATATAATATAAATAATAGCTACTAGAATGAATTGTAGTTTGCTGCTGTTGAATGAAGTGCAAGCCTGCTGCAATTATTTGAGTTACTGCTTTGTGTTTTATTTATTTATTTTCCCCTGCTTACTAATTGTGGTACTTTAAGATCTGATGGTAGCAACTGGAGAGGAAATGTAATTCCCTTGTAAAGTCCTTGTAACTGCTGTTGCTGTAGTTACTTACCGCAGTTCTGTGATTTTTAAAATTTAATTTCTTCCCATCACTAATGCTACTGAGTTGTGTTTTAATGAGGAAAAACAAGATAGCAGCCATTTGTTTATTTATTTATTTTTTTTTTGCATCTTCTTCACATCAGTTTAATATGCTGTCATGAAGATGCAAACTTGTTTTTTTATCTGGCTTTATCCATACCTTAATACCCTTTTGAAAAATGTTTGTTCTCCAGTGTAATATCCTATACATTCTAGCCCCTGTGAAAGAGAAATTAAGAAAGTACATGTCACCACTGTAAGATACATTTGTTTCCCTGCTCTTTAAAAATATTTCTGAACTTCAGAAAACTATATGCAATGTGCCACTGGAATATAAAGAAGAAAGTTCAATAAATTAGATTCCAATAGTCATCTCTTGGTTTGATATTATATATTACATACAATTACTACTTTTGTACTGAAGGTGCAGTTTTGAGTGCCTGAATTCTTACTTTACAGCTGTTGTCACTTACAAATTTCAGCAAAACAACTTTGCCAATAGTCTTATTTTAAGGAATCATAAATGCCTGCAGTATACCTGAGAGTGGGGTACTGGGCAGAAAAGTTGAGAGTCCATGTAGCTGAGTTAAAGTGGAAGGGCCATGGTAAGAAGAGAAGAGACAGGAAATATGGGAAGGGCCAAGAAGAAAAGAGAAGATATGACCACAGGAGTAGACCTGAAGGAAGGTATCAGCAAAGGGTAAAGAGGGCATTAGACAAGGCAGGAAGTCCACGTACTATTGAGGAGACAAGCAAGGCCACTACAGATGTAACAGGAGGTGGGAAAGCAGTTACCTGGACAAGGGAGGGGCTCAGAAAAGATGTTGGAGGAGATAGGGATAAAAAACGAATAAGCCTGGGAGACAGTCAGGAAGAAGCAGTCTCTGAAGAGAAAGCAGGTTAAGAACAGAAAAGCAGAGTAAAGAGAGGACTGTGTAGAGAGACTAGACAGGGGAACGACAGTATAGATTGCAGAAGGGAGACAGAGTCAAACAGGGGGAATGTTAGTAATGGGGAACTTTGTAATAGAAGGTATAATGTGAGGCAGTAGCCAAGAAAAGAAGGGTATAGTGACAATAAATATGGATTCCATAGTTGATATTAGATGGCACAGATGAGGTGTTGGCCAGAACAGCTAGAAAAGGGTGGGAATACCCATGCCCACTGGTCTGTGTGACAGTTATAATCTATCAGAGAAGCCAGTAAGGATGCACTCAGGAGGACTGGAGAGTTTTCAGTCAGATGCAGTGAGGTGGGGTGGGGTACATGGCAGCATTTACTAAGTGCTACAAGCCAGCAGGGCTAGGAAAGAGAGGACAATTTAACTTTTGGCTGAGGGAGTAAGAAAAGATAATGGGATATATTGTAGTGGGATTGGGAAAAAGTGTAGGGTACCTCCACTATAGGTATGTATACCATGTGACCATCAATATCAATAATCTCAAGAAAAGGTCCACATAGTCCTAGGTAGAAGGAATGTGATGAACAAAGTATATTTGAAGGAATTAAACCTCAAACTCATGATCCATTAGAAAACATATTCTTAAAAGGGTTGAGTGCTTTCATCCCCAATACTCGGGACTTCCTCAGAACATGTTTAACATCCAAGTACTAAGTTAAAATATACAAAATATTTAATGAACCCAATCAATCCATCAAATAATTAAATAATTAGAACAATTAGAGGACTTAAAAATTAGAAAATTACTAAGTTAATTATGTAACCAGATAAAACCAGACATAAAGTTCTATCAGTATAATGTAGTAACACTAAGCATATAAAAAATATTTGAAAAACAACTTATACTTGTAAAAATAAATGTGACAAAGTGGTCTGGTTTTAATACACTATTTAAATAACTCTGTGGCAAAGGGGGAGTAATAAACAAATATCATAGTTTAGCAGCCCTAATTTTTAGGACAGGTTAAATAGATACATGTTCATTTAGCCCAGGTGAAGTAGTGGCATCCAGCCTAATCTGCCAAGTAAGTTCACGGTATTCTATTCTATTCTCCCACTGTCCCCCTCTAATATGTGGGCATATGTTTTCAAAGATGCCAAATTCAAACTTACTAAAATCTTTACACAGCAATGAGTGCTTATGTGAAGCTTTGTTAATATTCTCCTTTTTAATATCGTACATATGTTCATATATCCTTTTTGCCAGTTTCCTTTTAGTTTTCCCTACTTAAAATGACTGGCACTGCTTATAAATTGCTATATATATACTAGTGCTTAAGTTTCACAATTGCACTTCTCAAATATAATTTCTGTACAGCAATAATTAGTTAAAATAATAGACCTCCTATCAAGAATACAATTACACAAACTGCATTTCCCACATTTGGTGATTCCTTTCACAATCTCCTTTTTATCCTTCTCTAACATTCTCATAATATTCACATCTACCTTATAAATAAATTGGGAAACTTCACCCACAGTACTAAAAACCTCCTCATGTACCTTTAAATAGAGCAGTTGTTTGTAATAATTTTCCTCACCTGGGAATTAGTGTCATTATATTTGATAGCCATGGCATTCTGATAATTGGAACTAGAGGTGGCTCAGACTTCTTTTCTCCCCATAATTGTGGGATTACCCAACATGGGAGTATATTTTACTCCTCTGTCCCTGACCACCTCAGCTTGTTTTAACAAGTCAATCATTAGGATACCCTCTCTCCAAAAACATTCTCCTCATGTCAATTTGTGAATAAAAGTGTTATGGTTAGAAACCATTCTGGCTGCCCTAATAAACTGTTCCTTCACTAAGTTTTTTTTTTTTAAACAGGGGTGACAAATGATATAATATAAATATGAATTAGAAAAAGTATCCTTTCTATATACAGAAGCGACAAACTGGTTATCCTCCACAGCCATGTTCACATCAAGGAAATGCATAGATTGAGATGTAAGTCTCCATGTGAATCTTAAGAAGGTAGTTGTGTCTGTAATATAGTCTAAAAAACATCTTTATCATGGGAACTGCTTTGCCAAACCATAAAGATATCATCCAAAAATCTGCAATAAAAAGTCCACAAATTCTTGTAAGGTGGTTTAAACACATATTGTTTTTTCCAGGTTAGCATGACTAAGATGATAAAAATGGAGGCACAAGCCACCCCAATAGCTACACCACCAATACCACCAACACCACCAATCTGTCTATAAAACTGGCTTTCAAAACATAGGAAGTTGTTTTGTAGGACTAAATTCATTAAGTTCACAAGAAACCTCACTTCTCTAGTTTCCAGTGCTCGATATTCCAAAAGAGCCTCTTCAAAAAAATTCTATCCCTATTTCATGTGAAATACACGTAAAAATGATGATGACATATATTGTTAGGAAATTAGAATTTTCATTCCATAAATCAGATGTTAATTTCCCCTAAAACATCCTACAAGTCATTTAAGACATAGGGTTGATTATTAGGAAGATATTTAAATGTCCTGTGTATACTGCAAGAGGATATGTTTTGAACTCCTGTGCAGCCACTATTTATCTATATGGGGAGTTTAATAAATCCTGATGTGTTTTCTGAATTCCAAAGACTGCTGGAATTAATAGGTGTTTATTAAGAAGAAAATCATAAGTTTCAAAGTTAATACTTCCCTGAGTCATCACATCCTCTAAAAACAAGTCAATTTTCTTATAAGCAATACTAATCTCATTTCTTGACACTGGCATATATTTTGTTTCATCTTGCAGCATCTCGAACATCCTACTCACATAGTCTATCTAGTTCGCTATCACAACACCCCCTCCCTTATCAGGCTTCATAATTCTTATTGTCTTGTCCATAGTTAAGTTGTCCAAAATTCATCAAATTCACTGTAAGGGTGGATTATGCAAACTTTTTCTTTTGAAGGGTATAGAGTATGTGTGTTTTCTATTTTTCTATTTAAAAAAGATAAATTTAATTTTCTGGTGTATAACTTTAGATCTAGGATAACATCAGAAATGCCTGTCTTGTTTTTAGGGACAAATTTAAATCCCTTTTCAAATAACGTAAAATAAGAAGAACCAATAGTCAAATTACTGTAATTAAAAATGTTGAATCCCCTCTGGGAGACCGTACTTTCATCTAATGATGAAACAATCTCATCATTTTTGATAAATTCTACCAGGCTTTCTCCCTCCATCCTCTCTGCATTTCTCCCCTAAACTTCCCTTGTCCTTTCCTTCTGTCCATTTGTCGATAATTTGTCCTGTGTGGGCCCTTGTTCAAAGTCACAGTACCTTGTTCTATATTTATGTTTCTCAGCCTTTCTGCCCTCCTGAGGGGTGCAAGCAACTCTAA
>NC_056746.1:1053472017-1053493117 GCF_019279795.1 Protopterus annectens | reverse complement strand
GGGAAAGAAAGAAAGAAAGATAGAGAGACAGTGAAAGAGAAACAGACAGAGAGAGGCAGGGACAGAGAGAGAGAGACAAACAGAGACAGAGACAAAGAAACAGAGAGAGTAAAAGACTGAGAGAGAGAGAGAGAGTGAGAGGCAGAGACACACACACACAGAGACAAAGACAGAGATAGAGACAGAGAGAGAGAGTGAGAGGGACAGATAGAGACAGAAAAAGAGAGAGGGAAAGACAAAGAGAGAGAAAGACAGTGAGAGAGAGAGAGTCAGACAGAGAGGCAGAGAAAGAGACAGAGACACTGAGATAGAGAGACTGAGACAGAGATAGAGAAAGACAGAGAGGAAAGAGAGAGAGAGACAAAGAGAAACAGGGTGACATATAGTGGCAGACAGTGGCAGAGAGAGTGAGACAGAAAGAGACAGAGAGAGAGAGAGAGAGAGAGAGACAGAGAGACAGGCAAAAACAAACAGAGATCGAGAAAGACAGAGAGAGAAAGAGAAACAGACAGACAGAGTGACAGAGAGACAGACAGAGGCAGAGAGAGACAGATTGGGAGACAGAGAGAAATAGAGAGATAGAGACAAAGGCAGAGAGATACACCCAGAGAGAGAGAGATACAGACAGAAAGACATACACAGAGACAGGCACAGAGACAGACAGAGAAACAGCGAGAGAGAAACAGAGAGAGAGACATTGAGAGAGGGATGGAAAGAGACACAGAGAGAAAGAGACATAGAGTTTGAGACAGAAAGACAGACTGAGAAAGAGAGAGACTGAGAAAGAGACATAGACAGAGAGACAGGAAGAGAGACACAGACAGAGAAGGACACAGACATAGAGAGAGTCAGAGATAGAGGCAGGCAGAAAGAGAGAAACAATGAGAGAGAAACCGAGACAAAGAAAGAAAGTCTGAAGCAGAGAAACAGAGACAGAGAGACTTAGACAGCTACAGAGAGACATTGACAGACAGACACTTATATAGATAGAGAGAGAGAGAAAGGTACAGAGAGAGACAGACAGAGGCAGAGAGGGAGACAGAGACAGAGAGAAGGAAAGAGATAGAGAAACAGAAGGAAGAGACAGAGAGAGTGAGAGACAAGAGAGAGATCGAGAAAGAGAGATAGCAAGACAGAGAGACTGAGACAGAGACAGAGAGCGAGAAAGGGAGTGAGAGACAGAGAGAGTCAGACAGAGAGTGTGATAGAGTAATATAGAGTGACAGAAAGTGACAGAGAGTGACAGAGGCAGACAGACAGAAAGAGATGGAGATAGAGAAAGGGACAGACAAAGAGAGGAACCAAGAGAGAGAAAGGTATAGAGAGAAAGATAGACAGAGGCACAGAGAAACAGACAGAGAGAGAGAGAGAGAGAGTGACAAAAAGAGCTAGAGAGACAGAGACAGAGAGGCAGAGAGATACACCCAGAAATAGATATAGACAGAGAGAGCGGGAAAGACATAGTGACAGTCAGAGACAGAGGCAGAGAGACAGAGACAGACAGAGAGACAGTGGGAGAGAAACAGAGAGAGAAACAGAGACAGAGACAGACAGAAAGAAAGACAGAGAGAGAGAGAGAGAGACAGAGACAGAGATAGACAGAGGCAGAGAGAGAAAGAGAGAGAGAGAGACAGAGACAGAAAGGAGAGACAGAGCGAAAGAGAGAGAGGGTGACTGAGACAGAGATAGGGAGAAAAAGAAAAAGATACAGAGAGACATAGAAGAGGTAGATAGAGATAGAGAAAGAGAATGACAAAGAGCAACACAGAGTGACAGAGAGAGGTACAGAGTGATAAAGAGTGACATCAAGTGACAGAGACAGAGCGTGACAGAGAGTGAGACAGAAATATAGAGAGACAGAGAGTGCTGCAGAGAGAGAGAGAGAAACAGAGAGAGATACAGAGAGAGAGAGAGAGAGAGAGAGAGACAGTCAGAGACAGAGGCAGAAAGACAGAGACAGAGATAAAGACAGAAGGAGACAGGGAGTCTAACATAGAGAGACAGAGAGGCAGAGAGTCTGAGACAGAGAGACAGAGACAAAGAGACTGAGACAAAGAGTCTGAGACACAGTGATATAGAGAGAGAAAGATATATACAGAAAGAGAGACAGACAGAGGTGGAGAGAGAGGGAGAGAGAGATACAGATAGACAGAGACAGACAGAGACACAGGGTAATTATCTGTGAACTGAGGGTGTGGAGCTAGGAACTAAACCTTCTATTTAAGGGGTAAAATAAAACATTTCAAACATTTACTGGAAAAGCTCACCCAGATTCTGCCACAGTGTGCTGTGAGGTAAAAGTTTTGATTTCTTGTATTTTGTATTACTTTATGCCTTTTTCTATTTTGTGTACTGTGATTTGTTTTCTATACACTGTGTTTTACTTGCATTCTGCTTTTAATTGTATATTAAACTTGGAAAGAGACCACACCTGTGTCTCTTGCGAATCAGAATTTTTCCCACCCTCCTACCCTGTTGCTGTTTTGTTCTTAAACACAACTGTCTTCTAGTTGCCTGCTTCATATATTAATTTGACCACATATCTCCTTCTCTCTCCCCTTTCACTGGCTGGTGTGAGTAAGCACAACAATATCAGTTTGTGAAATCACCCCCCTTCAACTATTTAAATTTATTTGCCATTCCACTATACTCCATAGGACCAGAATACAAAAGTGTGCACCCCGTTTCAATCTATCTAGCTCTTTTAAAATTAGTGGCTCTGAAATTAGACAACTGAAACTTAAGTTACCCCCCTTTCACATCTAACTGCTTACTGCACACTGCAGTGTTTAGGATATTAACCCATTTTTTCATCTTACCTTTAAACATCTATTGCAAGACCACCAGTTATTGGAGAGCCCACATTCTTCCTGCCAGTAGTCATCTTGGGATTAGTGCTTCTGTTTTCTCCTTGTAAGACAAGGAGCACAGGGACATTATTTCCTGGAGACTAAAGCCTATTAACTGCTTTATAGGTGACAGCTTAGAATTTGCACTTATATTCTGTTCCTGGTGAGACAAGGAGCAGAGAGCATTGATTCCTGACTGTTTGTGTTTGGACAGTGAGTGTCTGTGCTTAATGTTCCTGGTTGGTCTGGTTGCTATTCAAGGCATCTACCAGGAAAAGACTACAACAGGCCTAAAGACCCTTGCATCATCTGGGACAAGACTATGGATCATCAAACAGGCTGTTCCCTGCTTCTTATCTTGGGATTGGTGCTAATATTTTGCTTCTGGTGAGACAAGAAGCAAAGGAGAATTGTATCCCAACAGTTTGAAGCTGTGGTGAGACCAGCATTAATAGTAGCCAGGCAGTAGCCATTCATGTGACCACCCTCTTTTCATTATTCTTGACAAGCTAGTTCTTTGTTTTCAGAAAGTACTGCTTGATTTGCTTCTAACTTCAGAATATCTGCCTAAATACTTCATGCTTACATTTTCAGGGTCTATGTGTTAGTTTCCCCCTCAAGTGTTTGGCAGTGCTCTGTATAGACTCAGACACCTTGAGTGACATTTTTCCTGTAAAAGCATGATTACCTACTTGCACGTAGGACAACTAGATGGCAGTGACTAGCACTGCTCCCATAGTAGGAAACCGGATACTCCTGACATTGATTGATATTCTTCCTCTGTCTAATCAATAAAAAGGGTCTATTGCCATGTATATGAACTTTCCTACTGTCTCTGTTACCAGCTTGGTGGATATGGGCATCCTGAGGAAATGTAGAAATTGCCTCATGTTTACTGACAGCAAGTTAATTCTCAAACAAACTGATATGGCATGTGAGACATATATTTACACAATGTCACTGGAGGAAAAGCTCTCACATAAATGTACTCCTAATGTTAATAAGTTTGTCAGTAGCACACACGCTGCACCCATCACACACAATTCAAAGCAGATATATTGATCTACATATGCTGAGGCACTTAAATGTAACCTTCCTAAACCACAAAGACCTCCTAGACAAAGTACACATAACAAATACCCTCAGCAGCCCCAAAAGCACTCTTTCAAAACAACACTGACATCAACACATACAGCTACGTCTCATGGAGCCTCTACCTCTAAGTCCATAAGGCAAGCCATGACACAATCCAACATTCTAGTCACTGGAACTGCATTGTCAGACACACTGCTTTCCCTCTCACCAGGCTGAGTAAGGAGAAAGTGACAGTTTGTTGCTTATCGGGGCTAGGATCCATCATATTGCGCACTCACTCGTCATTGGACCACAAGTACTGATATGACTCAGGCATAGTCCATGTAGGAGTAAATGACCTGAGATGTACCACTCTAGACTATATGAAGAGAGACATCATGGAGCTCTTGGAATATGTGTCTTAGGCTGGTATGAGCATAGCATTGAGCAGCATTTTGCTTTTTCCAAGGATGATGCCACAATATGAACAAAAGATGATTAACTTTAATAATTGGCTTAGTTTGGTGTTATTCTAAAGGGGTGCAATATTTGTCAGCATGGAAGGAGATGGTCAACAAACCATGTTGCTTTGCCAGGGGATGGTCTGCACCTCTCCCCTCTAGGCTTTCAAATATTATCTAAAACATTGTCTTCCTCCATAGTGCCTTTTTTAGGCAATGCCAAACTGAAAGTACTTCCAACATAGTAAATCAAAGCCAAGAAAATGTAAATGTATTACTGCTTGATGCTAGGAGTCTAAACAAAAAACTCCACTCCCTAGTAGCTCTCTTCACTCTAGAGAATGCTGACATCTGTGTGGTCACTGAGACATGGTTTAAAGCTGCAGGGAACACACCAACAGTACAAGCATATAATGCCTTCCACACATTTAGACCAGCTATTTCACAGGCAGGGACTGAAGGTGAGGTGTCGCTATTTACATAAAAAAATAAATACACTTCAAGGCTGGTCAAACAGGACAATGCACTTGAGCCATTCCATGCTCATATCACCATAGGCAAAATCCAATACCTCTTCCTTGCAAGGTATAGGTCCCCCTCTATGACCAAGGAAACCCATACCGTGTATTTAAACTTATTAGAAACACTAACAATCCAACCCAATACCATATTTATGGCTGACTTTAATTGCCCCAGTATTAACTGTGAATCCTGTATGATACCAAATGTGCAGGCACAGAGATTCATAGATTTTGTAAACACAAACTCCCTGGATCAGATAGTCAATACACCAACCATGGGAGCAACCCTACTGGATCTGATCCTCAGTAATGTAGGAAAGTGCTGCACATCCCCTACTGTAATGCCTTCTCTGGTAAAGTCAGACCACAAAATGGTCTCCTTTGAAGTAAAAATAAAATCTGAATCCTCAGCTAATCCTGGAATATTCAGAAACTATTCTAAGGCTAACCTCTTGCTATTAAGTGGTAACCTGGCAAAATTTCAAGCCCCCACAAACCCTGAGAACACTGCTGCCTATGCAGAACTGTTCACAGAACCCCTGTACAAGCATGCTAATAGCTGCATAGAGGCAGCTGTACCCACCAGGAAGAAGTACAGAACTAGCTCAAAAAAGAAGCCACCCTGGTGGAATCACAAAATCAATAGGCTGTATAACAGAGGGAAAAGAATCATGGCAAAAATTAGGAGGTGCAGCACCCAGCAGGATAAAAGCACTCTCATCAAACTAAACAAATAACTCAGAGGACAAATAAAGTCGACCAAAGCCAAATTTTTGGTATGTCTGGCCTCCCAGGTTAAGGACAACCTCAAAGCATTCTTTAGCTATGTCTGCAACCTCAAAGGCAATACACAATTATGTGCAGAGCTCATGGTAAATGGAGCCACTTATATTGAACCATTACATATAGCAAACCTCCTGGCTCATAAATTCAGCTCAAACTTTACCCCTCTCTGCCCTTCAACCTTCCCTCAGGAACTATCATAAATATAGCTCCCCCTACTATCACTAGGGGACAGGACCTTAATGCTTTCTCTAATATCAAGAACACTGCATTAATGGACCCAAACAATATCCCAGTATGCCTTCTAAATAGCACAGAACATGACCTATCAGGGCCTCTGGAATTACTATTTAACTGTAGCCTCCAAACAGGCTTCATGCCTCATGAATGGAGAACAGCAGCAGTCATCCCTCTGCACAAAGGTGGGCCATTTACAGACCCTAGAAACTACAAACCCATAAGTCTCACTGTTTTTATATGTAAAGCCATGGAAAGAATTATCATGGAAATGATCAATAGAGATATAGTAAACCTCCAGACACTGAACCCAACCCAGTTTGGTTTTGTCAAGAGCAGATCATGCCTACTCGACCTGGTGGACTTCTTTGAGAAGGTAACCAAAACAATGGATGAGGGAAAAAATGATTCACACTACCTACCTTGACCTGGACAAGGGATTTGACACAATATCCCACTTAGGAATTGTTGAGAAACCTAAGAGGTGAGGTACAAACTAATATGTCACCAGGTGGATAGCCAACTGGCTCTCACACAGGACCCGGGAAGTTAGAATTGGAGACCCCACCTCTACAAAGAGGCCATTCACATGTAGAGTCCCTCAGGGATCAGTTCTTGGACTGCTTCTTTTTGGCATTTACTTCTCTGAAGTCAACGCCAATGTCAGTGGTCTCTGGCTGACTAATCTTGCAGATGATTGCAAATTAGGAGCTGTCATTGAATTCCACACTGACACAAATGTTCTCCAGGAGGGGCAGACACAGACAAACAACTGGTGTCAGAGCCATGGACTAAAACTAAATGCCATGAAATGCATACTAGCATCATTTGGGAAGTCATGCACCTCTGATAACTATCATATTGACAAGACAACACACCCTTTAGAGTTGACTCAGTAGTCAGGGACTTGGGAACGCACATACATATTAATCTAGCCTTTGACCATCACATATGTACAGTAGTTTGGAAATCATTCTATGTTGCTCAACTTATAAACAAAGGTATGGCATCTAAGTCCAAGAAAGTCATTGTTCCACTGTATTCAGCATTCATCAGACATGTCATTGAGTACAATACCCCCTTTGGTATGTATCTAACCAGGCATATCCAATAACTGAATCACTAAAAGAATACAGACTGTAAGGAAAATGCTCTATGCAGACTGCCTCAAGGCTCTATCCCTGTATTCTGTCTCCTACAGGCTTTTGAGGGGAGCTCTACATCTGGCAAACAGGGCATACATTGATGGACCTTCTGCATATGCGCAAAACAAACAGTACCAGAATTACCCATTCTAAAGACAGAAACCTTGCCTGTAATATAAATAGGACCTGATCAAGAGACAGGTATGTATCCCAGAGGCTACCCTGTCTATGGAACAGACTCCCCGTCCATGTGAACCAGAGTTGCTCCCTAATCCAATTCAATGGCAATTTGCTAATCCAATACGTCCACGGAGAAGTGCAGAGTCCACACCAACAGTGTCTATAAAACACGTTCTTTAATACACACTTTTTTTAAAAACAATAAAACACATTCTTTAATGCACACAAAGTGCTTTTTGTCTCAACAGGTTGTGAGACTTCATCAAGTAAAGACATTGAACAAATTAAAACATATATATATATATATATATATATATATATATATATATATATATATATATATATATATATATATATATATATCATTCTGGTCATTACTCCCAACAACCAATAAGTGAAGGCTACCCAATTAACTAATTATCTAACTTTACTCCCCTTTCACCCCCCTAAAGGGCCAATAACTATACAGGAAGAATGCAGAGTCCCTGTAATCAAAACTATGCAGGTAAAAGCTGCACTCTCTAAAGCCAAAAACACAGCATCCATGGGACTGGACAACATCCCAGGCTACATTTTACACGAACCTCAAAACAAACTGGCTCCCCACCTAAGCACCATGTTCAATCATAGTCTCACATCAGGCTTTGTGCCCACTGAATGGCACACAGCAACAGTTATCCCACTCCACATAGGAGGAGCCACCACTGATCCCGGGAACTGTTGCCCTATTAGCCTGATGAGCCTGGTCTGTAAGGCCATGGAACGTATCATCATGGAACTCATAAACAAAGACATTGGTAACCTCCAAACTCTGGACCTCACCCAGTTCGGGTTTGAGAAAGGCAGATCATGCCTCCTGAACCTGATCGACTTCTTTGAGGCAGTCACCAAAGCTGTAGATGAGGGTAAGGTGGTTCACACAGCATATCTTGACCTCGCCGAGGCTTTCGACACCATCCCCCATTCTGGAATTATAGCTAAACTCACTAAACTAGGTATAAATCCCTATGTCACAAGATGGGTTGCCAATTGGCTCACTGACAAAACCCACACTGTAACAGTTGCAGACTCCAAATCTGACTTCAAAGCAGTGACAAGTGGAGTACCACAGGGTTCAGTCCTGAGATCTCTCCCGTTTGGTATCTACTTTTCTGAAGTACAGGCTAACACAGAAGGCCTTTGGCTAATGGAGTTCGCAAATGACTGCAAACTAGGAGAAATAGTTGAGTCCCCAAATGATGTTGACATCCCACAGAAGGGCCTCACTGAGACAGATGCCTGGTGTCAGAGCCATGGCCATAAGCTCAATGTCAAAAAGTGCATTGTCATCCCCTTTGGTAGAAACTCTGCACTCATGAACTACCACATAGGCGGCAGTCTACTCAACGCCGAATATGTGATAAGAGACCTGGGGACCCAGGTGGACAGTAGTCTCTCCTTTGATAATCACATTGCCACAGTACTCAGGAAATCCTTCTACGTGGCACACCTCATTACAAAAGGGTTCTCATCTAGGAAAAAAGAGGTAATTGTTCCCCTCTACTTGACACTCATTAGACCCATTATAGAGTACAATGCCTCTTTTGGAATGTACCTCACAAGACATCTGGAGCAACTGGAAAGGCCACAGAACTACCTCACAAAGAGGATTACTGGTCTCAAACAGATGCCCTACACTGACCATCTCAAAAAACTCCAGCTATACTCCGTAGCATATCGCCTACTCCGAGGTGATCTCTGCCTAACATATAAAGCTATGTCAAACCCAGAGCTGTTGGACATGCTACACCTAAAGAAATCCCAATCCCGCCGAGCTACACGCTCTAGGGACCTAAACCTTGTCACCACAATAAACAGGACATGCTGGAGGAATAGATTCCTGTCCCAGAGACTTCTCATACTCTGGAACAAGCTACCCATCTATGTCAAGCAAAGTTCCTCATTAGCACTCTTCAAGAAAAATCTTGATAAGGGGATGGGAAATAGAAAATACACCCTGGAGATCACTTCTGTAGCTTTGCTCGACAGGGGCACAGAAAAACAACTTTCTTGGGTGGCGTAAGCCAGGGAACCTTGTTGGCTAGGCTTACTTAGGCCCTTGGGCCGATAGCCTAGTACCTACTTATGAACCTATGAACCATAAAACCCTCCTTTCCATAGACATACTATAAATCTCTTAAATTACAAGTAAACATATACATATAATAAATTAAAAATAAAAATAACAATAAGAATAAGCCACTGCCATCACAATAATGTGTGCCTTATAGAATAACTTATTTTTAAAAAACATTCCATACTGTTAAAAAGTATATATACATATATATGTGTATAAAAACCTCTATACATAGAAGAACAGGGAATTTACACTAAACATGTATTAACAATGCACATGATTGCATGTATATAGAAATAAAGGAATGAATACATAAATACATACATCCAAAAATAAGCCTTACACACTCACTAGTTGGTTCACATTAATAAAATAATAGATCAATACCATACAGCTAATTAGATTCAAAAAAGTTATACCCATACATGTATATACACTTATGCTAAAACTGGGTAAATGCAAGATAAATAAATAAATATATTGAGAACAATAATGAATAGTGTCTATCCCGTGTGCTTACTAACCAGTTTACTACCTCACTAAATTTTTTAATTTCAATATGCATGTGATGGAATAAAATTCATTTAGTCCAGGAAATTGGCAAGCTTTTATTCAAAGCTGGCAAATCAATTCTAATCTTTACAAATACAGGGATTCTGGACCTCCTCTCCCATCAGATATAATACTGTCTATTGCCCTAAACTTAAATGTATGATACACCTGTTCTTGTATATGCCTGACCAAAGCATTCTCTAACTTACCCTTCCTTATTTGATATAAGTGTTTGTAAACTCTTTTCCTAAATTTCCTGTCAGTCTTCCCTATGTAGAATGCCGGACATTGCTGGCATTGGGCCACATAAACCACAGCCCTAGACTGGCAGTTTAGTTTATGTTTAATCCTATATTCTCTATCCCTGTTGGTAACCAATGACCCTATTGTCATATATGAGCAGTGGTGGCACATATTAAATTTGAACATGCCATTTCTGTTTCCAGAATTAAATGCTACACCCTTAGATTCCAGTAAGTTTTTCAAATTCTGTCCCCATTTAAACACCAGTTTTGTGGACCCTGGAGTTTATACCTAGTAGCTGAGTCATTTCTAATAATGTCCCAGTTTTTGTTTATAATGCTCATAATCTCATATCCATCTGAGCTAAGGGGTGTAATCAAACTATACCGGACAAAATTATTCATTCCTGAGTCATAATTTAGTTCTGTCACTATGATTTCAAGTAGATCTTTTCTGTCCAGTATTGGTTTATAAAAATCTTTTAGTCTTTTATCCTGGACCTCCTTTAATAATTGATTCAAGAGGTAATTGGGGTGACCCCTGTTAGAGAACATTTCTTTCAGTTTATCACATTTGATAACAAATTCGGCATCCCTAGTTACCATTCGTGCGGCCCTTACTAGTTGCCCCTTCACCACAGATCTTTTTTAGTGAAGGGGGTGGCAACTACTCACATGTAGAAATCTATTTGAGTACGTCTCTTTCCTGTAAATTGTCGCTGGATAGCAACTATTTAAATAGTCCTTACTTAAATTCACATCTAGATATTCTATATTGTCTTTCCCAAAATTAAAGGTGAAAGACAAGAAATGTGTGGTATTATTAAAGTATGTTACGAATTCATCAATTTGGGCTTCATTCCCTTCGATTAACATAAAAATGTCATCTAAAAAGTGGGTGTAGAAATGGATCTGTCAGGGGATCTGTCCTGGTTTCTTTACATACTCTTCCTCCCAATACACCGTTACAAGATTTGCTACACTAGCTCCACAAGAGGAGCCCATCCCCACCCCTATTTTCTGGAAATAGAATTTGTCATTAAAATTAATGAAGTTATAGGATAGAATAATATCTAATATTTCCTCAATCAGTGAAATCTCCGCCACTGGGGCCTTCTTTCTCAGTAATATACTAATGACCCATTCTACTCCCTCTAAATGGGGAATTGAAGACTATAAATCATTGATGTCCACTGTCAGGAAGTTCAAATCCTTATTAAACTCTAATTTATTAATATTAACCAAAAAACTCTGAGTCCCTACAAATTTTTCCCTCTTTCTTGACATACGATCCACACATTTGGCACAAGAGTATATGATGTTATTTCTAGCATCCACTAAGGGCCTCATAGGTAGATCACACAGACTCTTGTGTATTTTGGGTATTCCAAACAGTATTGGAATTTCTGGTGCTGGCATATTTAAGTAGTTCAGTTGATCTAAGTCTATTTTTCCTTCAATGAACATATCATTAAGTAATACTCGTATCATCCCATAAGCTCTATTAAGTTCACTTCTTGAAACTTCAGTGTATACATTGCTATCCAAATCCTACACATTCTAGTTATATAGTCTTCATTGTTCATAATCACTAGCCCGCCACCTTTATCGGGTTGCATTACCCTAACCAGGGCTTGTTTAAGTAAAGACAATGCTTGCTTTTCTGCCTTAGTAATGTTGCATGGAAAACCATTCAAACACCTGTCAGTATTCAAATAATTGGTTATATACAATTCACATATCTGCTCATACAATGCTAATGTATGGTGTAATGGGGGATTGTAAGTACTAGCAATATGGAATACATTCACTACCTGATTGTTTTGGCCAAATAACACTGCTAAATTAAGTTTTCTTACTAATAACTTTAAATGAGTCAGTGTATTAGACAAATCTGCTCTATGAGTAGGGACAAAAGTGTGCCCCTTAGCTAGTCAATCAACCAGCATTGTCAATACATAGGTTAGAAAAATTAAACACTTTGAAATCCATTTCGGTATTGTAAATAGTTTCACAAGCAAGAGAGTCACTTACTGAAGTATTATTCATTGACCTCATTTGTTCTTGCTGTTGTAATATGTCTTGGTAGTCCATTGCCGCAGAGTGTATGTTGAGGCAGGTTGCTGAAAATGTTAAGTGTCCCCTGTTGCATAATTGTTCTTGTCCGCCTGCTCGTTTCTTGTATTATTCAGCCCTTTTGGATGTTGTGTTCTGTTAGGACCTTTATTTCCTGGATTAAAACCCTCCTTTCTCTGATGAAAGTCACTGTTCTCCGGCCATTCTCCCCTGCTGGTATCACTTCCATGATAGACTGTATTACCGGTAGTACCATCCCCTAATTCTGTATGACCAATCAATGACCCAGTTTGCGATGATGCAGGTTTCGGATAGGCAGAGCCTGTTTCATAGATGTGTCGATCCTTGTTCAATTTTTTCAATTTAATGCTTTTCAATTTTACTATATGTTGATCTATACTTATAAAGGATCTTTCATAGTCAAACTTGTACCTATGAAAGTCTGTATTTTCCTTTATTTATTGTCCAACAGAGTTGCCTCTTCCATTAAGCCGTCTGCGAATTGTTGGTAATATTTTCACATCAACTCCAGCAATTCGTGACCGTGTCTATCAAATAGCTTTTTCAGGTCTCTATGGAACTCTGACCCCTCCACCAATCCTGTTGGGAACTGCCACACTCTTAACCCCTTCCGTGTAATATTTTTGCTCATACATTCATGAAAATATGCTATCTCCAGCTGTAATTTCTTATATTTAAGAAGTTTCTGGTCGAGCTGTTTCAATAAATTAGAAATGTCAGTAATCCCCCTAGCCGGTTTCTTCGTTTCACCGCTCATAGATGGTGTTTGGATGGAAAGTGGTCCCTTAACCATGTATTCAATGTCGGAGCTCCAGTAAGCCCTGAGGGTGTTTCATGATTTATTACTTCAGAACCATGCCTGTTAGGTGAAGAGTGTTCTTGTGAACTAAGTTGTTCCCCTTGTTTCATATTAAATACTGTGTTATGAGAAATGCGGTCTCCAAACTCAGTCAGATTGCTCCTTGTGTTACATTGTCCAAGAGTATGATTAACCCTCTGTGAAGAGGTAAAAGGAGGGTTATGTAGTTGCAAAACTGGGGTAGCCTTCATAAATAAGTCCAGTCTTGATGCAATATACTGCATTCACTGGCTAAGCACTCAGATAAGTAGTGTTAGGTTGCCAACATCACTGTCTTGTGACAGAATGGTGGGTGAACTCACAGGATTCTCTGAAGCCATGAAGACAAGACACTCAACTAGGAAATGGACAAACAGCAAACTAATCCAATACGCCCACAGAAAAGTGCAGAGTCCACACCAACAGTGACGATAAAACACGTTCTTTAATGCACACTTTTTTTAAAAACAATAAAACACGTTCTTTAATACACACAAAGCGCTTTTTGTCTCAACAGGTTGTGAGACTTCTTCAGGTAAAGACATTGAACAAATTAAAACATATATATACTCATCATTCTGGTCATTACTCCCAACAACCTATAAGTGAGGGCTACCCAATTAACTAATTATCTAATTAAAACCCTCCTTTCCATAGACATACTATAAATGTCTTAAATTACAAGTAAACATATACAAATCATAAATTAAAAATAAAAATAACAATAAGAATAAGCCACTGCCATCACAATAATGTGTGTCTTATAGAAACTCAACCTCTTTTTTGAGGTTCACATATAGTGTTAATGCATGTGAAATTTCCTGTCTTGATGTTCTGTTAAAGAAAGATCTGGAACAACAGAGATTTGTGGCTGAAATTTTCAGAAAAGAAACCTATTTCAATAGTTTTCTGCATTTCGACAGCTGCCACCCATTCACTCAGAAACGTGCAGTTATTAAGGGGCAATTTGTGTGTACAGCATGCATGGTGACAGCTTGGAC
The DNA here is from genome assembly GCF_019279795.1 of Protopterus annectens. Lineage (NCBI taxonomy): Eukaryota > Metazoa > Chordata > Ceratodontiformes > Protopteridae > Protopterus > Protopterus annectens. The sequence continues at coordinate 1,053,479,021 of NC_056746.1, read as the reverse complement.
AGGTTTTACCAGGGAATGCCTTAACTTGAAGGAAATGTTCTTGAGAAGAGGTTACACCCCAACTTAATTGACAACATCATGAAGGAGGTTAGTGAGAAAAGACAATGTGGGTATTTTGCACCAATTTTGGGCACCCCTAATACTGATCATCCTGATTTAACTGGGTTGAATATAACTGAAACAGTCACAGACACTGTTGTGAATGACCAAACAATTGTCCATAACCAGGAAATATATAGGGAACAACATTCCCCTGGGTCTGAAGTAACCAATTACCACACGAGTTTTGCAACTGTCTTCTCAAATGACACATATACCATTAAAGATATTCTGTGCAAGAACTGGAATTTGTTGAGTAGTGACAGAGGATTTTTTAAAATCTTAGAAGAAAAACCTGTGTGTGTTTTCAAGAAAGGCCCTAACTTGAAAAACATTTTTAAATGTAATAATGATGAAGGGTCAGATGATTAAGTATGGGGCATGTAAATTTTGCCCTTTCATTTTGGAAGTCAGTGAATGTGAAATTAATAGAACGAAAATAAAAATACCTGAGAGGTGTAGTTGTTTAACTGAAAGAGTAGTCTATTGTGCTATATGTTCCTCTTTCCTATGTTTTTATGTGGGAAGACAGAACGTAAGCTTAAAAATAGGATCAGCGAGCACCTTAGGAATATAAGGGATGCTAGTGAAGTGAATGCACTTGCTAGACACATTAGTGAGTACAACAACCGCCAGTTCAAATTTGTAGCACTTGAAGTCCAAAAAAGACATAATAGGGGGGCAGCCTGGCCATATTAACTCGAAAGAGCTGAGTTGCTATGGCAATTACGACATGATACCACCCACTGGCCAGGCTTAAATGACAGCCTTTCCATAAGCAGTCTGCTTAAAATTGAGGACTTGATAGGTGAAACATTCCCTTTAGATATGAATATGGTACAGAAATGTTTTTTATTAATGGCATTCATACCTGTTGTATGTATATGTACATGAAATTTATTAATTTATTCCGAATGGATTTTTAACTGTATGCATATTTTATTTATATGTTTTTATATACATATATATATATTTTAAAAGCATCTTAAAAGCATTTTATATACACATATTTGCATATTTATTCTTGTCTTTATAATATATAGTTAGGGTGTTGACATTTGCACAATCAGTTTTTAAATGTATTTTTATATTTTGATATTTATACTGTTTTGTGGTGACACATTCATGTGTAGTGTTTCAGACTTGGGAGTGGTTTTCATTAACCTAGGAAGTGATGTCATATAAGATTTCCTATTTAAAACATTTAACTTCCTTAATTTCCTTATATCTGATGAAATTCCTGCTTTAATTTTTGGAACAAAAGTGCTTATATCTTCTTGTTTGTCTGAATAAAGAAAGCATCCTTGTACTGAATTGGACGTGTTGGTTTCATTTAAAGGACACATTAGATTATTTCAGGGCTCACTGGCTCTTATTGCCTGCATACTGCTTGTGCAACGATTTTCTTGGTGATTTGTGCATTTTTTCATCTTTAACTAATATCTAACTGCAGTACATCAAACAATAAGCAAACAGTTCATGCATTCCCTACTCAAACACTATCTTTCATATCCCTCACACACAGATTTAGTCTCCAGTCACTTTATACATACAAAGACACACACACACATGCATTACAAGGAGAGCTCCACTCACCGCACCCACTTACTTATATATGCTAATACCACAGTTGCACAACTGTAGCTAAAATAAATCCAGCAAAGCTATGATATAGTTCAAGTAATGTTAGTCCACTGTAGCTTGCACTGACCAACTGTGATTTCAACAGACTGTGGCAGCTTCATAGCCCATTGATGAAAAAAATCTCTTAACCATGCTGACTGCTATCTCTCTCTCTCTTAGGAAAAAGGGGTTGCAGCATATGAGGTATGTAGCTTAAAATATGCCAGTGCCTAGTTCAGAAAACAAGGGACTGCCATGTTATATGTTGAACTTTCTTTCTGTAAATCATTCATAATAATTAACTTATGGAGATTCCAAACTGATCTTGATGTCTTTGTTTATTACTGTCCATTCTGACAATCATCTATATAGCACATTGTCTGCACAAGCATACATCTCTCTGAGAGCCTTTAGATGTCTAAAGAGCACAACTAAATGCTGTGTAATGCTGCCTATATATTTATAAGCACTTTTCACATTGATGAAGCTACTGTGACAATATGAGACAATTGTAAACCTTCATAGTAAGTAATAAGTAGCTGCAGAAAAATCCAACCATACCAAAAACAGAATAGAAGACAGGTAAAACCAAATTTTATGTCTTACTGTAAACTGACTTGTCATCAAAGAACTGCTGCTATGGTAAATATCTGGCATAAAGTACTATATGTTTCACTAAAAGAGTTTCCTTCTATATTAAAGTCATTCATTTTATCTTTATTTCTAAGAACTACAAAAATACACTGCCATTTTATACAAGCAAAACACAGTATGCCTTCTCAGGCTCCCACTTGGAAGTAGTCAGCTTAAAAGTGCAAGTTTCTGAGGCTCAAATTCTACTGTTTAATGGAACCAGTCCTAGTCAAATCCTATGGCTCTAGCAATGGTGTAACCATTGTTCATCCCAAATATTACATTGGGAATTACATTGGGAAAGACCAGATTCTCAGCCATGGACTCACAGGGACACAGTTCCTTGTACCCACAGAGTCACAGGAACACAGTTCCTTGTAGCCATTGAGTCACAAGGGCACAGTTACTTGTTATTCAAAAGACTGTAAAATCAGGAAAACCCTCATTTGCCAAAATACATCTACTCAGAACATGAACTCCAAGTAAAAAAATGCTGGCTCAGGCATTGCTGTAGAGGTATTTACCACAACTGTAAGCATGCAGACATCATTATCAGAAGTAAAGTCACTGGTGCCCAGGAATGACAGTGGACAGCTTAGTGGTAAATCACCTGATGCTGATGCCAATTTACATTGTCAGATTATATACAACAGTGCTGCTATCACTGTTTTCGAAGCATATTACCAAGCCCAACATAATACACAGCAGAAATGTTCTTTCAGGATTGCTTTTAGTCTAAAGAGGAATCATCTTCCATTTTACCCATTGGAATATTTTTTGTTTCTACATATATTACATTGTTAAAAGTTAGAGAGCCCTTTTGTCTCATTTTTACTGCCTTTGCAGCCTTTTTAGCCAAGGGAGCTGGACTCTGATCATAATAACAACAACAACAAACTACCACTCCCTTATGAACACTTTTTTTCACATACTTTGCATTGGATTGCAGAATTATATAACTGGAAACTGAACGAATCATCTTCCTTTATGAAGGTACTTCTGCAGTTCTTGAAGTGGTGTTCTTTGTACAGTAATCCCTCATTTTATATATTCCTGTCAGGAAGTGATGAAGATTATACACATATCCCCGACACTCAGACCCCAACTCCTAGGGAGGTAGATAACAGGTGCAGAATTTCAACTTCTCTATAATTTCATGACAGTTTGATAGCTAGTCTTTTTCAGAAACTGTAGTGGGCACCTTTCAGAAAGGGGTTTCCTTACTCAGGAGAAAATCTAAGATACGCTGTTTCTTTTTTAGAGTCATATGTCATCCCGAATTCAGATTCCTTAAATTGTATTGCAAATAATTTAATTCTTCTTAAGAAATCTTCATGATCAGACTATGGATTTTTTGTCAATGGTCCTTTATTTAATTCCATCTTTCATAAAGGAACTCTTTTAGTAGGTGTCAGATCTGTAGATCAATACAGTGAAGCCATTATTTGCCCACTTCCTACTCAAATCTTGACAAAACATTAGTTGGATATAAAGTGGGGGCTCAAACAGCAGCCTAATTATATGGAGACAGGACTCACCTGCTGTCCTTGTCCTACAAATCAGTTTATAGGAGATAACGGCATTGGAACTATTCTTCAAAGCATTCAAGAACTTTAGGTTTCCTGGGCTTTTTCAGGTAATTGCAGACACTGCTTGTTCAATCTTGTACATAAACAAGAAAGGAACACTAATTCTCAGCATGTGCTCATACTGATCATGAGATTGTGGGAGCTGCTGCTGTCTTTGAACATTTGATTGATGATAATGCATCTGGAAAAGAATCAGCACTTTCTAGTGAACTGCCTCAGGTGAACATGTCATTTGGACAACAAGTTACTGCTTTACCCATTAGTTTTACTAAAACTTAAAAAGAAGCGAGGTGTACCTCAGATGAACTTGGTCACCTCCGCTGTCAGCATAACTTTTTCAGTTCTTCACAAGAGAGAAGAATTGCACCTTTGCCCAATGGGGCAAGAATAATACCATATTGCTAAACCTCCAATCTGTCTTTTTCAGAGTTTTGGTAAAGGCACAGTAAGAATAATGTGTTATAGTAGATCCATTGTAACCAAGACAGTAATGATCTTGCTTCCTTTGAAAGGCAAGAATGACCCCATTTTTCTGTAATGATACTGAGTGTTTTATTCCTTTCAGTCTGTGCCTCATACCATAGAAGATGAGGTTTTATTTCCTATTTTCTCACCCGTTACTCCTAATATGGGGTGAATTTTGCAATAGGCAAGAACATCCACCACTACAGGGTTGTATATGGGTCTAAACAGCAAAGGTTTCAGTTCTGACATTTATATAGAAATGTGGTACCCCCCACCTCCCCAGCCAGCTTTGTCTAAGGGTCAGGATACCTCCTTCCACTTACCAAGCTTGGTTTTATTTTTCTGTTGTGGTGCAATGATCTGCATGTCTTCCTCAGGATCAGTTGTTATCTTCCTTTCATTGTTAGATTGTTGTTTAGGACAACCTTTCACATTAGATCGCCAGAAATAGGGCTCGCATTTTACTTTAGAAGCTTTGCATCTTTTGAGAAGGCTTACTCGGCTCCTTAAAATTTCTCGGATGTGATTTTTATTCTTTCCCATCACTTCTGTCTGATAAAAATGTGGCTTAGTTGTGTACTTTGATTTCTAAAGAGTGTTCTATTATTTTTCACAGAAAGAAATTCTCTTTGCCTTTTTAAATCCACTATGGAAGGTCAAGTGACAGAGTGATGAGGAACTAAGATGGTGAGAACAAATGCGTAAAACACTGCAAGTATACAAAGAGATCAAGCTGTATCCATTGTTTGCAGGGGAGCATGCCCCCTGTAACCACCCCATGAAAGAAAAGCATCTACACTCCCCCAAACTTATATATGCCAACTTTACGACTGAGTAAACACAAAGATAGGAGAACACTTCTAAAACAAAGATCACTTGCATAGAAACCATACAGACACTGGTTTCCTATGAAAAACAGTTACTGATGTTTTGTACTTTGTTATGAGTTGGGGACTGTATACTTGGGGATTTGATCTTGGTGAATGGCAGACTAGCCAAAAAGTTTGACTCAGCAGGAAATGAAGAGTACACATTCACTTGCCAAAAGAAGAAAGGGGGGATTTATGGAAAAATACAGTGCTAACTGAATATTTCCTGTGTTGCTTCATTCCAGGACACCTCTATGGTGTTTTTTCAATTGATGTGACTCTTCCTTAAAATTTCTTTGCAGCAATACAGTTCAGTTATTTATTATTTTTTTCATTGAGTCTAGTAGACTTTATGCACTAGGACTAATGAAGAAAACATTTTATGGACTGCTGATGTGAAGAAGGACAGATTTTTGCCCATGTTCAGTGAGCTAATTCTTATAAAATATGCTTGTGAGACTTTTGCAACTGCTACATGATATTAAGAGTCAAGAAGATAGATTATAGTTATCTTCAATTACTGGAAGTAGTAGGAACAGATAGATGTTAATCAGTATTTTTCTATTATCATCTAATTGCATATTTTCCTGTACAAAAAAAAAAAGAAAACAGAAATTGTATATTGCCCAATTTCTTTCATTATTTGGTTTCAGAAGCTTGTTGCTGGTTGTTTATTCATTTGCATATAAAGCTAATTACAATAAAACTGGTGAAATACAGCTTCTTACATCTGCACTCCCCCAGATCCATATCAGCATTCTATTGGCTACCTCACATTCTGTTCCTGGTAGTGTAATCAAGGTGTGGACAGTAATGTAAGATCATTTTATTATTCTGTTGTCATCAGTTAAACTCTCCCCACCTGATGTTTTACACTATAGCTGCTATACCCAAGACAGAGTATGTTTGTATTTGTCTGCAATGAACCTCAATTGTCACCTTTCAGCTCACTTGGTCAGCCTTTCCAAAGCTTTCCTTAGACACTTTTCCATCCACCACTGCTGCCTCAACTTTGTGTTACCAGAAATACTCAAGAGTACTAGACCCAGGACCCACCCTTGAGATTGTCCAATAATCATCTTCCCACAGGCAAGAAGACCTCCTTTGATATGAACTCTAGCAACAATATATTCCACAGCTTCTTTATATACCCTAGTAGAGGTACAGAAGGTATCAACATGTTTACAAATTATTAAAGGGCTAGCATTTCAGTTTGATGAGAACAAGAATGCCGAGGAGAAATGTTGGGTTGAGACAGGTAACAAAAGTTCCAGTAAGTGGTTAGAGATTATTGTTGAAAAGTCACTGCAGATGTGTGAAGACTGTTAACAAAACTTATGAGTTTTAACAGGCTGTTCAACAACAGCAACTGTTTCTCATTTGCAAATGGCTCTATTAAGTTTTAAAATGTAGAAAATAGAACAAGACATCTTCAAAAGGTGGAAAAGCAGATTGCAATAGGACACATTAGATTACAAAAAAACAACAAATATTCAAATGGTATTATCTCACAATTATGAGGTCATATGGATCTAAAAGGATGACTCAGGAAATCACAGGAAACATCTAATTCTCTCCTTGAACAGCATTTGCATCAGAAGGAAAAGTAGCCTTGTTTATACTAAGATTTAATATTACCTTTCCTTTTGGTTTAAAAGTTGCAGTTCCATTGCAACATTTTTTGTAATAGTTCATGAGATTCATTGCATGAATTTTGTGAAATATG